>NW_022900925.1:3487830-3536909 GCF_012274545.1 Fukomys damarensis
GTAATATATATATATATATATTAATATATATATATTCATATATTTCTAATTTACTATTAAGGCTAATGTCCCAGTGTGAACTAATATCAGGATCACACAAAGAAAAAAGAGGGAAAAGGGTAATGCTAAACCTCTCGGGGAATGAACACATTTTCCGCTCTGGAGTTTGAAAATTAACACCTTCAAAAACCAGAAGTCATTAGCACATCAGGAATGAGTGTGATACCGCCTTTTTCAGTCTATTTAATGAAACAATTCCTTTAATTTAATTAATTTATTTATTTTTCAGAATGAAGCTTTAGCTGGGTTACAGAAGCAGTATTCCATGGAGGTCAATGGAAGTTCACCTGTCAAAAATAGAAGTACTGACCTATAAAGAATTTTTCTCCAATGTAATCTTTTAAGGGTATGGAGTATTCAGACAAAATACAACCAGAAGAGGCAGAACCTGCTGCCTGGAGAATGGAGAGCTGTCAAACACCCATCCTCTGCTGGAGCCCTGTGGGACCCCTGCTTACTTGGGGACTCTCTGACCCCTGCAGAATCCAGCAAGCTCAGACTGCAGAGTGGGCAGGTGCCTCTCCCTGGGCATGCTGAAAGGAAAGGCAAGCTCACTCTGAATAAAGAAATATAAAAAACCCTAAACAGTGTCCCCAGTAATTAAATCAGTGCAAGGAAGCTGTGCAATTTTAGAACATTTTCCTTTTCCTTTTTTTTCCCAGTTCCTTTTACATGCTATAAGCACTCTACCACTGAACTACACCAATAACACAGTTTCCAATTTAGAAATAGAATTTACTTTGAAAAAATATAGCTTTCATTGGTTAAAGACTGCTGGAAATGGTATTGGAAAGCACTAATTTCTGATCTGCAAGTCAACTTTGTAAGGAATAAATATACCCTTATCAAGAAAGCAGGGGTCTGGGGGTTTGATTATTTGCATCACAGTGTTAGGATGTGACTCAGTAGTACAGCTCTTACCTGACTCTTGGCTCTGGGAGGTTCTGGGTTCTATTCCCAGCACTGGAAAAAGAGGTGGTTATTTGCAAAAGGATTCTTCCTTTTTTAAGAATTTTCACTGCATTCCTTTTTGATTTATGCTTTTTACATGATCATTGTAGAAAAACTGGAAAGACAAGTAAGATAAAAAGTAGAATAAAGTGCTTATAATCCAACATTTAGAAGTAAACAGTGTAAATAATCATTTTACCCTGATTATTTTTCCTTCTGCATATACAATGACCCATATATCTTCAGGTTAAAAATAAAATCACATTGAACACATTATTTGTAACAAATTTTTCACTTAATACACACTATTAATAATGGTTTGTATGAAGAAATATTCCCCCCAAAAAACACTTTTAATTGCTTTATGGGCTTTAGTCGTTCCATGTTTAGCCTCTGTTGAGGGTCACTTAGACTGCTTTAAAGTTTCTAGTCTTATAAAGAATGTTGTGGCTCTGGATGACAGAGACAGGAGGATCACAAGTTAAACTCAACCTAGGCAACTTAGTCTCTTAGTGAGATTCTGTCTCAAAATTACAATAAATGCTGGGCAGATGTAGCTTGGTGTGAAGGTCTTGAGTTCAATTCCTAGTACAGAGAAAGAACAGTGGATGGGCGAATGCTGTGGTGTACTTTTGTCCAGCTAAATACTTATTTAGCTCTTTATTTTTTTAAAGTCAAGTTCAAATCTGGAATTCTGTCAAAGAGAGAACATACAGCGTTTGGTTTTGTTTTGTTTTGTTTTCAAAACCAGTGTAGACATCTGCCATTGAGACACACCGATTTTATTATTGCTCAGATGATGGAAGATAGTGCTGCAAACCTGGGTTACTTATCATTTTATTTTATTTTATTTTTTTACAGCATGTGCTTGTCTCTTTGGAGCCAGCCTG
Organism: Fukomys damarensis; assembly: GCF_012274545.1. NCBI lineage: Eukaryota > Metazoa > Chordata > Mammalia > Rodentia > Bathyergidae > Fukomys > Fukomys damarensis. Next base: position 3,489,732 of record NW_022900925.1, read on the forward strand.
CCAGGTAGCCCAGGTATGCAGATGGTGATAAAATGAAAATGTTGTGATATCGCATATGAAAAGCTTTTAGGAATAATTTCCTATTGTTTGAGCAGAAATTTTTGAACATGTTTCCACTTGTTATTGGTCAAAGTTTGGGATCGCCTCGAAGATGTGTTAATTGTTGCGGTGATGAGCTAGCTCCTTCGGTCCGGGGACAACCTGGTGAGGTGCTTGCTGTTTGCCGCAGCATGGAGTGAGTGCATGCCTGTCTGTGAGTTACTTTTCCATGAAGAGACCTTGATGACAGAGCCCAAGGTGAGAAGTGCTGGGAGGAACTTTGTGCTTTACTCCTAGAATCTGCCCAGACCAATGATGTTTGGCTGGCATAGCTCATACTCTGGAGCAGGAGAATTTCTAATAGATCCCACTAAAAAATGTGTCGATTTTTAACTGAAAGATAGCATCATATTTTTTTATCAGGTACACCATACAGCATTGACGTCTATACACACTGCAGAATGGTTAAATCTAGCTAAACTTCACTTTGCACAGTTATTGTTTTCTTATAGTGACAGCACAATATGTTTTTCAAGGATACAATATATCACCACTATCCTAATTGCCATGAAATGGATCTCTTAAAATGCATCCTTCTACAATCATGTGTCCTTTGACCAGTGCCTCCTCATCCTCCTCTCCCTCCTAACCTCCTCTGTTTCTGCACTATGCACCATAGCCAAGATATGGAATCAACCTAAGTGTCCATCAGTGGGTAAATGGATGAAGAAAATGTAAGATGGATGCATGATAGAATACTACTGTCACAGCAAACACAAAATGCCATCATTTGTATGAACAGGGACGAACTTAGGGGACATTAACTTAAATAAGCCAGGAGAGAAAGACAAATGCCACATGATCTCACTCATATATGGAATCTAAAACTGTTGATCTTGTAGGTCTCTTCTTAAGAAAGGATGGATATATTATTGTTCATTGAAATCAAAGTCCTTGAGACAGATTTGAATTCCTGAAGACATTTTCTAAGGTAAGATGTGACCTTGCCTCAGGAAGAAGCAAAAGACCGATTTATTGAATAATTGGAGTGCTGAGAAGACCCTCAAAAGCCTATATTTCAAAATGTCAAGTAAGAATTGAAATAAATGTCAGGTAATATTAAGGCAAAATTTATTCCACTTGTGATTCACATTCTTCAAATTCAAAAAATTCAATCATTTAAAAAGCACTCATTCTCTCTTCCTGCCAAATGTCTGACTAATCAACAATGTCAACAAGACAGGAAAATTAATCTTTTGAGATATTTATTGAAAAAGGACTGAGCTTATTATATTTTATTAATATACTTTAATGGACACAAAATTGTACATATTTATTTATTTTTAAATTGCACATATTTATGGGGTACACTCATTTATGCATATAATGTGCAATGATGAGATCAGGATAACGGGCCTATCACCTCAGATATTTGTCAATTCTCTTGAAGGTTAGGAACATTTAATACCTTATTTTTAAGCTATTTTGAAATATTAAATTGTTGTTGCCAATCATACTTACTCTACTATGCTACAGAACATTCTTAGTTAATCCTCCTACATACCTCCATCTCTGAACACATGAATCATCCTCTCTCCAGTCATCTCAGGTTCTGATAACCACTGTTTTATTTTGTACTTCTTTGAAATAAATTTATCTTCTACATATACATGAGAACTTGTGGCATTTGTCTTTCTGTTTCTTTTTTACTTCATTAAACATGTTCTTGAATTTCATACCTGTTGCTTAAATGGCAGAACTTCTTTTAGTGGCTGAATATTGTTCACTTTTGTGTACATATCATTTCTTTATTGGTTCTTCCATTAATGGACACCTGGATTAATTCTATATCTTGGTTAGTATGAATAAGGCTGCAATAACCATATGACACACTGATTTCATTTCCTTTGGATATTTACCTGGTTGTGAGATTGCTAGATCATATTATAATTTTATTTTGTTTTTTGAAAAACCAACATATTGTTTTCCTTAATGATATACTAATTTGTATTCCCACCAGTGTGCATGAAACTTTCACTTCCTACCGTCTTTGCCAGTAGTTGTTATTCATTGTCTTTTTATAGTAGTCAACCTAACTAGAGTGAGAGATATCTCATTGTGGCATTAATTTGTATTCCCCTGATGATTGGTGATATGAGCATTTTTCATATACTCGTTGGTTATTTATGCACATTTAAACATTTGATTGGTTTCTTTCTTGAGTTCCTTATATGTTCTAGAAACTAATCTCTTGTCAGATGAATAGTTTGCAAATGCTTTCTCCAGACCTGTGTGTGGGATTACTCTACATAATTTTTTCTTTTGTAAAGTCTGAGAAGATTCTGGCTTTTAACTGGATTTTGCTTTTTAGGTATCAAAGAACCATTTTTATGATACTGTCTTGGATCCATTTGGCATTGTGGCCCAAGGTAAAAAGCAGAATTGTGTCTTGAACTTTCCTGTACCTGATTTCATACTTTATTTACTGGAAAATGTATAGTTCTTTTGTCATCTTGATGCTAATTTAAATAGGTACAATTTCCAGGTTCATAGTTATGCGTTGCTTTCATCACCATTTTCCAAGGTTTCAGCAGAAAGATGGGTTGCAGAACACCTATGTTGCACTTGGCTGCTGCCCACCAATGCCACACAAGAGACAAGGACACTGCAGCTCAGACATGGAAAGCTGTTTCTTGGTGCTGACCAATGTTAAGTGCTGTGACCTTCACCTTAACCCTCACACTATTGTGAAATGGCCTCATTCTTCCCTTCCACTTTGGGAAGCCAGAGAGGTTAAAAAGGAAGATAACTTTCTTTTAAAACTTTCTTTTAATGTTAGAGATTTACTTCCAGTGGATACAAAACATACATGTAACAAAGTAAACTCAGCTTTATTAACTATTCTTAAAGTTCATATATACAAGGAACATCTTAAATATAGCATAGTACTATATTTTTTAAAAGAATTCTGCTGTCCTGTTCTGTGATGAGCAGAGATTGACAAGGTACCTCGTGTGTAACTTTCCAATCAGCACAAAGACATAGGCTTTGTTTTCACTTGGGTTTGGCAGTGGCCTCATCCACACTCAGGACCTCAGCTACCACCTGATTTAGTGATGAGAAAGCCCATTATCATAAGCACTAAATTCGGAAATACAAAAATGTTAAATTTCTTTATGATTTTCATTTAGAAATTTTACACATTTTAAAATTAGGACATGTGAAATCTACAATATAATTGAAAGATTATGTCACCCTTTCTATATCACAAATGGGTTTCATTTTAGGAAAAGTTTTCTGAAACTGTACCATCAGTAAGAACTATGATGTGCAAAATTGTGTCTTTGAAAACATTTCATATGCCACAAAAAGAAAGAAAAGAAAGATTAGTAGTGGAATGGTAGTGGTGGTGAGGGGGGTTAGGGCTGAGGAATATTGAAGCTATTTTATGTATTGTGGGTTTTATGGATTTTGAGATAGGGACTTGGGGTCTCCCTAAGCCATTGAAAGAGCTGGGAGTGTGAAGGGGAAAAAAGCCACCATCAAATGCATTATGTTGAAGTCCTAGCCCTCAAGGAGAGGGTATTTAGAGACAGAGCTTCTAGGAGGTGATGAGATTTAGATGATGTCACCAGGGTAGGGCCACCACGAGGGATTGCTCCCTTATAAGGAGAAGATATATCAGAACTCTCTCTACTATGTGAGGACACAAATAGGAAGTAGCCATCTGCAGGCCAGGAAGCCGAACCTCACCAAGAATCAAATCTGCTAACACCTTGATCTTGGACTCCTAACCTCCAAAACTGAAAGAAATAAATGCGTATTGTTTAAGCCATTTCATTACAGCAGCTACTAAGACAACTCAATGCTTTCAGCCTGGATCATTAGGGTTCTTAAGAGCATACCAAGAGGGCTCTGTGTGTTGCACATCTGCTCACGTATCTGGTAGCAAATGCTTCTGTAGAGTAATGATTCTTCTCATGTACTTTTCATGCCTCCTGTCGGTATCTCTCATTAGCACACAGATTTCCTGGATTACTATGAAAAAAAAATTTAGAAAATGTAGTTTCCACCCTATCTGTCTACCAGCAGAACAAACCACAGAATGAGGTGACAGTGATGGCTTGTTGACAAGAGGAAATCTAGCCTATAGAAGTCTTTCTTAGCTCCTGTGTTGCTCAGAGACATAGGCACACTACCTGGGATGGAAGTTGGCTTTGATAAGACAGTAAGAGAAGAGACCAAAAATTTACCACCTGCATATTTCAGAAGCCACAAGGACACCACTGAAGGATAGAGAAGTCAAATAAGTGAATAAATAAGTAAGGCACAAAACTGTTCTGGGAAGACACCATTAAAACTTTGAAAAGGTACTCAGTGGAATGACTACGTAAGTTATTTCACAAAAAATGGAATACTACTTTTATTCAGCACAATGGTATTTGCCAGTGTAAACTGCAACCTAGAACATAAGGAGTCAGAGATATCTCACAGCACCCAATCACAGAAAATATTAGAGAGGGAGCAGTTCTCAGTTAGGCTTAAAATTCTCCTCTTACTTCACTTTCATCTTATGCTGCTCTTCTCTCTCTGCAGACGGAGTCCACTGCTCAGTGTCTCCTTGTATGAAACCATGACCGTGGTCACACCCACAACAACCTTGGCCCTAAGTCTACAAAAGCTTCCAGTTCCAAAGTCCATCATTGGCCATCTCAGTCTGTGTTTCCACCTGGAAAGAACTCAGGTCTGTGCAGTGTGTCTAGAATACCTCCAGATTACAGAAGAGGAAGAGGAAAAATGGTTACTCCCCCACCCACACACAAGATAAAATCCATCGGGAATTCTTAGGGTTTCTATATTTGCCTTCTGTTTTTTTTTCCTGTTGATAATTTTAACAACTTTCAAGCTATTAGAAATACATGGAAAAATTTAGAGTATAATGTAATACATCTAGTATACACCATAGAATCCCATCAAACTTGGCATGTTGCTATGCGACCCTTCTTTAAAGAAAAGTCGTTCATAGCATTGAAAGGCCTTAGATCCCTCTTGTATCTCATTCCTCTTTTACTTTCCTTTGAAACAGTGGTTTTGTCTTGTTGGTGATCATCTTCATGCATGTGTCTTATCTATTACTGTAAATCTACATATCTATAGACAATATGTTGTTTTCAGAAATGTTTTTATTTTCATAAAAATGATGGCATACTGCATGCATTCACCTGCCTCTTGCTTTTGTCACTTGGTGTTTTTGAGATACATCTATACTCAAGTATTCATGACACTAAGAAACCACTGAACTAGCTCTGATCTAGAGTTTTCTGAGCCTGAATCCCACTAACCTCCTATCCCATCAATGAAATAATTATTTAAAAGCATAGTTTTGAGAGCACAATTACCAAAAAAGTTTACAAACAGGCAACATTCAGATTACAGAGTTGAAAAGTCATCTGTGATATTTTCAAGGCATTGAAAGAAAACAAAGGTTTTGGAAGGAAGTGATTAATAAAGATCTTGTGAAAAATATTAAAGTTTTAAAAGACCCTTTCATAAACCAAATTTTTAGCTATGGCCCACTAGCAAGAGTTTCGCATTCTGGCACAATGCAGACAAGAAAGGAATAAATCAAGAACAAGAAAAAAACAGACCATCACAAGCCATTGGTTTAGTTGGTTGGCCAGGGTTACCACTAATTACTTTGTGAGAACAGGGCTTCATTTCTGAGCCCTGATCATACACATCAGAGTTCACTGCATATAAAGATAAGTAGAACTAGAATTCTCTGCTCTTTGTTTCCACTAGTCACTATCATCAAATCCTTTGTTTGATTAATCATACATAGATGATTTTAATACATAGATGTTGAACTTGAAGAGACTACTACCCCTGCTATGGTTTGTGATCCCTCCAAAATTTCAGTGTTGCCAATGTGATGGTATTAAGAGGAGGGGCCTTTAAGAGGAGATTAGGCCACAACAGTTCCTTCCTCATAGATGGGATTAAGTGCCCTTCTAATGGTGCTTGGGCAGGGAGTCTGTTTTGCTGGCCCATCTGCCTTCTGCCATGTCAGGATGTAGACAGCAGGCCCTCACTTCAATGTGGACACCTAGATCTTAGACTTCCAGTCCCCGGAATGGTAAAAAAATCTTGCCTTTTATAAATTACCCAGTCCCAGGTATCCTGTTACAGTAGCACAAAATGGAGTAGGATAGCCCCCTTTACAGGAATCTGCTCATGAGCTTTATTTCTGTACTGATCCTGTCTTATTCATGTTCATATTCTAAATACATAGGCTTGTACCAGGTGCATGATGGACACTCAGCAAACAGATGTATTTTATAGTTTAAGGGATACTTGGAACATTACTTGATTTTATCATTACAAGAGGCCTCTTGAAAAAGTAAGAATAGTAAATAGGATTTATGTGCCTCAGGATTTTATGTCTTACTTCTAGCTTGCTTTCCTAGGCCAGGTGGGCATAGAACTATTGGAGAAAAACACATACAAATATTGAAAGTTGAATACTAAGTAGTGATCAGCTGAAATTGGGAAATCAGACTTTATCAGTTGTACCTTAGGATCACTTCTAAATTCCTCCTTGCTTCAGGACTGCATGCGTCAGTCTCACTGAAACTTCCTTATGGAATAGGCAGTGAAGATTAGGGATCTGGATAAGACGGTGCGCTACAATAATAACAGGAGAATAAATTAACTGAGTTTACATAGTCATATCATTTCTTGGAACTATTCATTCATCAAATTCAGCAAACTGTCATTATATGAGGAACAGGGCCAGCACTGAGGATCTTCATTGTGGCCCTAGGCTAAATGAAATCCAAAATTCACATGAAGTTATAACAGGAAAGAAGACTTTGAGAATGGATATTAAAACTGTGAAATCAGAGATATCATGTTTGAACAGTTAGGTACTGGCGAGGATTATCTTGTTTAGTGATACAATTTCTCCAAGTAAAACATATCTCACCTGGGATTATTTAGATTAAACTTTAGCTTACTGTTACATCTCTGGAGGAAAATGAGAGGATTATTTGATACAGCTGATTCCAGCTGTGAATTTCCTGGTTATACTTACAAATTCATATAAAGGATACTCTGCATGATGCTCTAGTGTGTCTCCCCTATTTCTCTTCTACCAGTTGCCCATTGATGCCACAATAAATGCAGCAGGAAGAAATGAACTTGAAAGGGCCACACCAGGAGGAGGCTCCTTCAAAGGTTTAAGTCCACTTTTTCTCTTTTCTTTTGTAGGTGTCAGTTCAAAGGGGAGATATGGAGACAAAGCAGACCTTCAAGAGACAGAGGTGAAGCTTCCGGTTTTGCCGGCTGTGGAGCGAGACAAGTATCTCCAATGAAAGAAATTCAGGAAACACAGCTTATGAGTTTAACAGAAAGGGGGGAAAAAGACTAACTTTAAAAAGTGATGGATTTTTCCAAGTTTTAGCTATTACACACTGTGCTGCTAAAACATGGGTGCTCCTGTATTGCTGTGGTATGATTCTTTTAATTCTTTGGGAAAGATACCCAGCAGAAGGATGGCTGGATCAAATGGAATCTCTAATCCTAGTTGTTTGAGGTGTCTCCATATTGATTTCCACAGTGGTTGCACCAGTCTGCACTCCCACCAACAATGGAGAAGGGTTCTTTTCTCCCCACAACCCCGCCAACATTTGTTATTGGTTGATTTTTTGGTAGCAGCCATTCTTTCTGGAGACTGGATAAAGATGATGTGGTTTTTCTATAAAAAGGAGTACTACTCAGCCATAAAGCATGAGAAACTAGAGTCACTCATAGGAAAATGGATACATATTGAGGATATACTCTTAAGTGAAATAAATAAGTCACACATGTGTAAATACCAAATAGTTTCTCTGGTGTGAAAAACTAAAAGTGTAAATAAGCTCCAAATGGTATAACTGACAATGTGAAATAGGAATAAAAGGGCTAAAGGTATAGGGGAAGTGGAGGGGGGAGGTAATAAGGGAAAGGAAAAATATGAGAAAAGAAAAAAATGGAAACAAAGTCTTTGTAAATAGGGGAGGATGGAGGGGGCGAAGGGAGGGCAGGGGTATGGGGAAAAAATGAGAACCTAGATCTGTCATGTAAAGGTACAAGATCCTAATGATAAATGTAACTGTACTGTCTACTCAAAAACACCAGTAAACTCAATGGAAAAAAAAAAGTGATGGATCTTTTCTATCTGTATTTGCAACATAATCACAGAATGTTCTGAATCTGGGAAATGGGAGAGGGAGTATTGAGTCTAGCTTTTGAAGTGTCTCTGTGCACCTTATTTTGTTCCACTGTGACTTGTACCACAACTAGTATCTAACACTAGAAGAGGATTCCTTTTTTGTAGAAAAATGCTTTCCACCTACTTTTAGTTGGCTAAATTGTAGTTATCAGTCCCCGATCAATCCCTGTCATCTGTCAGCATCTCCACTGCAGATCACACTTCAACCCACACTAGTGGCAAAGTCTCTCCTGTCTTATACCCCTATGCACATGCATTTATTGCAGAAGTTTTGATTACTTGTTGTCTGTACTGTTACATTCTTAATGTCCCATTTGTATGCTAAAGTTGCTCGGTTGAGGTGGTAATTTACCCTCAGGTGATATTTTGGGACTTGGTTGGTGAGGATCAAGTAGTTTGAAGTTGTCATCATGATTTGGAGGGTAATGCTTGCATTTAGTGAGTGGAAACAGGGGAGCTCAGCATCCTTCCTCCAGTACAAGGGACTTACCCACACAAAGAATTGTCCTTAATCTTTCTTGGCTTCTGGACATTGAGCTGGATGCACCCAGAGATAAAAAAAAAAAAAAATCTAGTGTGTGCTTCTATCAGCCTGGAATCTAACTTCATGTTATATTTAAATTTCCACACTTTCTTCTATACTAAATCTTCCAAGAACACAACTATCATGAAAATGAAGGGAAGACTGGATTTGTTTTGGTCAAAACCTCTTTAATTTTTCACTTTCCCAGGGGAAGTACTTCCTGTGATATTCTAATTTACAAAACTATAGCAATAAAATAACATGAATCTGTAACTGCAGCTGTCATATTTGAGGTAATTCTACACAAAGGGTAAGCATTATTACTTGCTTTATTATAGTAAAGGTGTACCTGGGTATTTACATATTGAAATGTATTTTTTACATTGTTTTTATTTTTGTATATATTACAAAAATTGCCATTTTGATTGTGATCAGATGGATTATATTAGCTGCATAAATAGAATTCAGATTAATAGAGATGGATGATTACAAAACTACCAAAAAAATTGTACTGAGTTCTGATATATCAGTATCAGAGAATAACTTCCTCGAAGATACTCCTTATTTTTTGAGTATTACAGTGATATTTATACCTTTATCATTAATTCATAACAAAATAGCTCCTATAAAGAAGACTGCTATATTTTAACTTGTGTTTAATTCATGTAACCTGGGTTTCCTGTTTCTTACTAATTTAAACCTTTCAAATATTGATAAAGGATACAGTCCTCTGCAAGGCGATTTAATCTATTTCAAGAAGCTATTAGGGTATGTCTTAACAGCAGAGGCAATCAGCTTTGTAAAACACCCTTTTTACCTTTTAAAATTTTTTTTAATTGAGTTCATTGGTACATTTTAGGTATACCCAGCCATCCCTCTGCTGGGTAAAACATTCTTTTTAAAAAATAACAAATTGAACTACATATATCTGGGAACTTGGTGTATGAGAAAATGCACATTATATTTGCATAAAGCATAAATTATTCAATAAATAAAACTGAGACAAGAGCCTGTGCTCGAAACAAATAGACCCTTGCCTCATACAAGGCATAAAAGTGCTCTCTAGACAGACAGCTGGCTCAGAGGTGTGAGAGACACCCCACGGTGTGTCATTGATGCTGTCCTTCCTCCACCATAGTGCTCCCACCCAACAGGCTGCCCCAGCAAGCAGTCACAGCCAGCCTGTGCACCACACCCACTGGTGGCTCCTTCACACAGGAAGACAAAACGTTACAGGGTGACACTTTATCCTACCTAGGTCAAGTGATGCAGGGCTTTGGCCATGGCTCTTAGCTGCTAAGCATTCCTTCAGCTAATTTTCCTGAACAAGTATAGTAATAGATTATCTTGCAGCTCATATATCCAGGGGCATTTATTATGGTTGGGCCAGTGCTGGAGATGGAAGTGTTCATAAGATGGCGATGAGTCCAGAAGCAAGCCAATACCACAAGAGTTTGAAAAGTCCATTGAAACTCACATCATGCACACCTTCAAAGACATCCTATGGGGTCTGTGGGGACATCCTCAGTGTGGCTGCTGCTGGCTACCAAAGAGCAGAAAAGAACTTTGATCCTTTTTCAATTAATTAATTTTATTGGTACATTTAAAGTAATGACATTCATCATATGTACTTACACAGTATAGGCTGCTAAACACAGGCTTATAAAAACAACGCATTAAGCAGAAGTTATAATTTATTATAAACCTTAGTAGAAAAGTCCAGACTATATTTTTATATTCTATGCATTAATATATTATTACAGACATGAAGACTTTTGCGAAATTTTATTTTATTGACTTTTTATGATGTCATAAAAAGTGGGGGTCCCAGCGACTGAAGTTAGGGCTCCCTACGCAGTAGACAAGTGCTCTACCACTGAGCTGCAGCCCCAGTTCCCTGTATTGCATTTTTAGGGAAAAGAAAAAAACACTTCATCTTTAGGCTTCCTCTGGATTTAAAGGAACACATAATTCTTCAATTGTATGTACTGTTTTCTTCTTTTTAGTTTTTTATTAGTACATATTTATGATAATGAATATGTTTATCAAGTAGAGTTGGTGCATGTATACATCGCACCTTAATCCCTTTTACTTCCCGCAAAATGATTATTTTCCCCTTTGTGAAACTGTTTAAAAGCCAGTTAAACTATGTAAAAGAAGGTTATTATTTTTAATGCAATTATATATACTGGAGTAAATCTAAACTGTTGTGCCTGTGTGTATAGAATATAATTCAATGCTAGTCTGGAGAGTACTTGTAGCTTGAAGGAAAAGTATAAATAAAATTTTAGTTAAATAACCTTCCCAGTTTTCATTTTTTTCTCCAACTTTTTGCTTCTTGAGTCCTTTAGTTTATAAAGGTAAAAAAAATTTTTTTTAATCTTTGGATACTCAAGGAAATTAAGGCTATAGGTTGCTTTGTGTCCCGTTGGGTGGTACGCTGAATTATAGTTCAGTTTGGAAACGGATTTTAGTGGATGGGAGGACAGATAATAAGGGAAAGGTTTGAAATATGTAGAAAGAAATGTTAAAGATAACTTAATTCATTTCCCTGAGTACAGATTATGATAAATATTCTCCAACTATGTTGAAAACCATAAAGGTGTAGGAGAAAGGGACTCCTGGCTAAATTCAGTTAGACTGTTTTATTTTTTGTTGTATGAATTGGTGACAAACTAGGAAGTTTATGGTTTTTTTCTCTTCTTTAATAACTATTTAGGGCTGGGGATTTAGCTCAGTGGTTCCACGGCCTGCCTTGAAAGAGGAAGGACCTGAGTTCAATCCCAGGTACAAAACAACAACAACAACAACAAAAACAACAAAACAAAACAAAACAAAACTATTTAGGAAATAAGGGAAAAGAAAAAAATATGGGAAAATGAAAAAAATGGAAATAAAGTATTTGTAAATAGGGAAGGGAGGAGGGGGTGAAGGGAGGACAGGAATAAGGGGAAAAAAATGAGAACCAAGATCTGTCATGTACAAGATCCCAATGATGAATGTAACTGTACTGTATACCTAAAATGTACTAATACACTTAATGAGGAAAAATAAAGTAGGAATTTTAAAACTATTGAGGGATATTTTTTCTTAGTAAGACTGCTAAACACACCAGTGTTTGTATATTAGACAAATATCCTTTGCCCTCTCCTCACTTCATGCAAAGAAAATACAATTTTTACTCTTAAAAATTCCTTACTTGAAAGACGTCTCAATTGCCAGTGACTTTATGAAGCAAAGTTAAAAACAAACTTGGAAATTGCAAAAGACAGATTTTTGTTTGTTTAGTCTGAATATCTTATAGTTTGATTTTGTGGAAGTTCTTTGATTCTTTATTGTCACCTTACATTGTGCTAAATAGCCAGTGCTTTTGGGAATCTCACAGTATTTAGTTTAGTTAATTGTGTTTGCATTTTTAAGAGTTTATATTATGTGTTTATGTATTTTAAGAAACTACAGAAGTTCCATTATGATTAATCTGAATGTTTTGGGGCCTTGAAATAAATCTTGAATAAGTGGTAAAAAATAAAAAGTCCTCTCCAGGTGGAAAAAGAACATACATTTGAAAAGAAAAACTTTAAAACTTTTAGAAGAATATGTAGAGGTAATGTTTTATATGAACTTAAAATTAGGAAGAATTTCTTAATTAAGCCTCAAAAAGAAAAGATTGATAAATTTGGCCACACTATATTTTAAAGACAAGATACTATAATACTTTACATTTCTTAATGCAACTAATCTGAAAAAGATATCAGCAGTGGATTCAACTCACAAAGTATTCAGAAATTTTTTTCAAATACTTATAAGTAGCTAAAAATAACAAAATATGCAAGACTGATCAAAGGCTACAAATAAATGCATCAATGACTAGAATTACCAAAAGAAATTATTCAGTCTCACTAGTAGGTTGGAAAATGAAAAATAGAAATGGCCAATATTTTTATATTAGTTTATCATCTTTTTAAAAGGTCACTAGTAATGAATAACACACTAAATTCTTCTGACAACTCTCTGACAAGGAGCAACCAACACCAACACCAAGAGAAATTCTCAAATATCCATGTTGGGGCAAATGCTAGGATATTCACTGTGACATAGTTTGTAATAGCAACATTTTAAAAACTCATAGTCATAGATTTATTGACTTTCTGAGGCCATGGTATATAAGAGCCATCGAATTACTTGCTACTTCTGTTCAACTATTGCCATTATAATTTACTGGCTGAGTTTGCCAACTATTGCTGCAGTGACTGAGAAGGAGAGAAATTAAATGGCTTAGTCAAGGAAGGACACACTGAGTGAGCGCTGGGATGTCAGCATAACCCTGCTCTTAAACTCATTATCCTTACTGCCTTTCATTTCACAGTCAGTCCTGCAAGTTGGGGATCAAACTTGGGCCCTTGTGCTTGTGAAGCAGGCGACGGCACCACTGAGCCAAATCCCCTGCCCCCTGCAAGTTTTATTGTATTCTATGTCTTTGAAAACTAGTAAACCATCAAGCCATCAATGGTTGCTTCCAAGCTCCATGTGATATTTTCTTGGCTCTAATAAAATACTTTTGTCATGGAGCCTTTCAAGTTCTTTGAACTCTTTGGAACAAAAATGCCAGTTTAATGTGATGATGTTGCTCCCTTTAAAGTTAGTCTCCTCGTCTTCAGGGGTAAGAGCCTACACATCTTCCTGTGGACTTCAGAGTGTCTGTGTTTCTTGTCCATTAGACTTTCCTTCCTACCCATAGCAATTTAGAAATGTACCTGAAGCCAAGCTATAATTGTCACTATGAATTTCTGTTCCAATAGCTTCATTTAATCAGTTGCTAATAATATCTTAGCCGACAAACTATAATGGCAATAGAATTACACCATGACACTAGGTTATGAACAGCAATAAATCCAGGTTAAAATCCGGATAAAAGATATATTGACAAAAGCATATCCATGATCATCACACCAAATCATTAGATGAGATCATTAGGCCAAAAATGTGTAATGGCACAATGGATCTAAGAATATAATTGATAATGTTGCTTTACCAAACATGCTCATATGTCAAACTTTGTGGCCAAGTGGATTTAATATTTTCCTAAAATCCATCAAAAGGCATGTGCTACATACCATGAACCAGAGAAGATACTACACCTGCAACACTCAACAAGGCTTCAGGTGGTGGTGGGAGTACAGTCAGCTGGAGGTTCTTGCAGCCTCACCAAGTTCTCAAGAAGTTCCAGCACTACAGTGCTTTCTCAATGGATGAGTAACTTTTTGTTGGCTACAGATGTTATTATGTCTCCATGCCACCCAGTAAGAGTGACTGAGGAGGAAGGTGTTGATCAGCTACACTTTCACACTGCATTCCTGGGAGAAGCCAGTGTCCACTGTCCCCTCAGCTCACCATGGGCCCCAATATAAAAATCGATGTGTCCAGAGACCTAACAGGAGAGAACCTCAGCTGTAAATGTCACATTATTTCTCAACATATTTGGTTGGATTTCATCAATCTTTACATCTAACTCTAGTGACCTGGATGTACATGGATAGAGAAACAAACTAAATGAAACTCTAAATCTCTAAAATGACACCTAAAGAGACAGGTTACAGAAGGAAAAACAAGCTGAAGGACATTGGCCTGGTCACCTGAAAGGAACCAATGCTGTTTGAGAGAGACTCAAGAAGCATAACAAGCAGATTTAGTTTAGAAAAGAAAATCCAGCCACAAAGATTTTTCAGGATAATTAAAGTAACCTTAATATGGCCTACCCATTACACGAGGTAAAAAATTATTGAAATTGAAGATGTAGAACATTAACCAAAAAGCTACAAAGCAATATGTTCAATATTAACTCATCTTGATACAAAAATTACAAAGGATATGAAAAGCTAAGCAACGTAATGTTAAAGAGATATTCTGTATCAAATGTTTTCATATTTTAGATTTTAGACTATAATTTTCTAACATGTGCATATCTGCTTTTTAATAATAAAAAATGATTCTAAAATGCCATACGTGTAAAATACTCCTTTAATGAGATTATCAAAAAGAAAATGTATATAGAATAATTCAGATATATTGAGTTATTAGAATTTTTTAAAAATCAATTCATAAATATAATGGATTTTCAGTCTTGATTTGATAGTCATTCTTTATCTTTATTTTATTATCATGGTACTAAAAGCAACAGCCATAAAAGAAAATTGACAATTAAATGAAACTACATATCTTTTGCAGTTTAAAAGTAATTGGGTGGCAAATGTTGAACAAGGGGCAAAATTTTACCACACATACAACGACTTAATAGCCCTCATAGATTAAAATAATTATTTTAAGTCAATGAGAAAAATGTATTCCCTTTCCCCCAAAATCAAATTATGTTAACAGACGTAGTTAAGTATTATAAAGTCACAGGCTAGAAAGTTTGAGAATCTAAGGACACCAAGGACAGCTCATGGATGACACTATTTATCCACTGAATCTTTAAATGGGATCGCAAAGTCAAATGTCTCCCGAAAAGAGCGTGTGAATGTGGGATGCAGTTATACAGGGGGTAAAATGTGATGAGGTGATAAGGGTTGAGTGAAATAGGTAAATATATCATACTTAAAGATAGTCAAGTTATGCTATTTTATAAAGTCATGCTACTCTTTTTTGGCAATGGACCACCTTTTTGGGACTTCATGATAATTCACGAAGCTCTGGAATATATATTTTAAAGAATCACAGACTCTTTGGATGTGTAATAAAGGAGAAACTAAAGATACAAGTGGTTTCCCCCTGTAGATTTTTAAAAATGCACAAATGATGCAACGTAAGCATCAGACACTTTTACCTACAAGAAGGTTTCAACCAGGTTAAAGGAGGCTCTTGATGACTTTCAAGAGATTGGATGCAGTCATACTGCAGAGATACTTAGCTGGAAGAAGGAGAGCTGGGGAGGGGGTCAGGACAAGGGAAATAGAAGTTGAGAGAGCATGTGATTGCTGTAGAATCTGACTATGAAAGGACGCAGAACAAAAGGATAATATCTACAAGTGGGAGCAAGATGACGGGGAAGAGTTTGCTAAGGTAGTAGCTGTAACTTCTGGGACCTGTCCACCTGCTTTTAACTCATTCCCCTCACACATTTTCCCACTTATAAAGGCAGACCTGTACTGATTGCTAATAGTGCCCTCCAAAACTCATATCTGCACAGAACCTCAGAATGTGACCTTTTTGGAAATATGGTCACCTTTATGGAAATATTAGGTGGGCCCTAAACCCAATGGCTATGTCCTTAGAAGAAAGCCATGTGAAGATACAGCAACCCTAGGAAGAATGTTATGTGACTACAGAGGTATCAGAGCTATCTTTAATGATATTACTCTAGAATGTTCTCTTTCCAGATGATGATTAAGATGCTTAAAAAAAAAAAATGGTGCCAGGTACCACAACAGCAAGAGAACTTTGCTGTTTTCTGGGTATTATTCTTTTGTTTGTTTTTTTGTTTTTGTTTTTTAATGGAATGTGCTGAATGTCTATAATTTTGTTCAGATGACTGCAGAACCTGGAAAAGCTGTTGCTGCCATTGATGCATAACACACTGCTATCATTGGTCTTTTTATATAAATATAAATATATATATACATATTTATATAATTTGAACTTTTGGAAACTTTAACTGTGTTGTCAACTTTGGAAAAAGTTATCCCAAATTACTGTATTGAGTTGGCATTGTACAAAAATTGACAGCCATATTAGTCTAGAAATGTTAATTTTCTTTCCATTTGTACAGGGGTAATGTACTGTATTAAATATGTAAGGTCTTATCTATGTGGGTTTGATTACAGGAACTAATAAAGTATTCCTTAAATAATGAAAAAAGAAGATAAGACTACAAGAGCAAGAAGCAATTTAAATATGTTCAGGGACCATTTTCATCTTCATTTTAATCTTACATCATTGCCTTTTCTATTTTACTTTCCTTTTTAGTTTTATGTTAGGATTTCCTATTTTTAATGTTCATAACTGAAATACCGAATAGTTTCTTTGGTGTTAAAAACTATAATAGTACACAAGATCCTAATTAATTAATAATGTGAAATAGGAAGAAAGGGGCTAAAGGTGTAGGGAAAGTGGGAAGGGAGGGGGAAAGGTAATAAGGGAGAGGAAAAAATATGAGAAATTGAAAAAATGGAAATAAAGTGTTTGTAAATGGGGAGGGGAGGAGGGGGCAAAGGGAGGGCAGGGACAAGGGGAAAAATGAGAATCAAGACCTGTCATGTGAAGGTACAGGATCCCAATAATGAATGTAACTGTATTGTATACCTAGATTGTTCCAATAAACTCAATAAAAAGAATTTTAAAAAAAGAAAAAACGAAGAAAATAGAGTAAGGCAAATACAAGTCAAAGAATGAGGGATTGGCAGCTACCACTAGAATCTAAAAATAAGCAGCAACAATTGTTCTCAGGAGTTTTCAAAAATAACATGGCCTTGCTGGCAGCTGGATTGTAGGATTATAATCTCCAGAACTACCGATGAATAAATTTCTGTTATTTTAAGCCACTCAGCTAGTAAGAATTTGTTGTAGCAGTCCAAGGAAACTAACAAAGGCTCCGTGGATGGCAGTGAAGAATCCAAGAATGTAAAATGTAAGGATGAATTTCAACAAAAAGTCTCCCTGATAAATATACCAACAAGACTTTTTTCAAGCTAAGTAAGTCAGTACTGAGATTCTTATGAAGCAATCGTAAAGCGATAGCCAGAAAAACAATGAAAAACATGCAAGGGAGGTAGAATTAACCCTACTAAACTATGAAAGATATCATCAACCTTCTAATGCAAACATCATGGTATTAGTGTGCTCATAGACTGACAAGCCATGGAATAGATGGGAAACCTCAACAATAGATTCACACTCACCTGAAAATTTACTGCTTGATTTGTCTTCGTTGTTATTGTGCTGGCTAATTTTGTTTCTGGAGACGCAGCTCACAATATTTCTCCAATATGAAACACAACATGATGATAAGAAAAGAAGAGTTGGGATGTGGCTTTTGCCCTCTAAAAGTCATGTTAAAATTGGGTCCCTAAAGTAACACTGTTGAGAGGAGGTGGGACTATTAATAGGTATGTGATTTGTGGGAGCTTTGCGTTTATGTAGGATTCATTCAGTTCTCACAGGAGTGTGAGTATTGCTTGTCCTGGGAGTGAGTGGATTGTTATAAAAGCACCGTTGGCCTCCTTGACTTTTTCTTTCTTTTTGCCGTGTGATCCTTTCTGCTCTTTGACTTCGCTATGATGCAGCACCAAGACCCCACCAGAAACCGAGTAGTTGTTGGTGTCATGCTTTTGGATTTCCCAGCCTCTAGAACCATGCAGAAAATAAAACCTAATTTTTGTGAACATTCCAGTGTATAGTATTCTGTTATAGCAACAGAAAATGGGCTAAAATAAATATCAAGTGAATGGAAAGAACATTATAGACCTTTGGAAGTCACCAAGGAGATGAATAAAAGTATAGTGAGAGGGTCATTATTCTTCCATTGATATTGGAAAGCTGCTGGTGAGAAGGGCGGCCACTTACACAACAAACAAACATGGTGGAAGGGTGCAGGTAATTATGTGTAGAAGTGGTAAAAATGCATATGTGCTCTGATGAATAGAAGTAAGGAGATTTGCAGCAAAACATGAGGGATCTAGGGCCACAGAGACACCAGCCAAGGGATGGACTGGTTTTGAAGCCCAGAGAAAGACAACCAAGGCAATCATTGCTTTATTCCATTGCCAGTAGAATGAGGTATGATGAACAAAAGGAAAATGAACACAGAAGGAGCCGTGAGGCTCTGTGCTGGGACTGAGGTTTCTTTTCCAGGAATTCCCACATCATGGATGGGACTTGATCTTAGGGTGCCTTAGACCCAGGAGGCTAAGAAAAGTATATCATGCTTTCCACAGGGCACCAGTCCTCTCCAATGCTGTATTTCTTCATGCGGCCCAACTTGCCCAATGAATTTCTCCTCCAGGGGCCTCACAGAAAGCCCAGGCTCCAAGGCAATACTGGGGAAAGACTGGGTTGAAGCCCAAGCCCAACAGTAGCAGATACTTGTGCTTCCTTATGACCCAGATGTCACTTTATTTGTCTAACTTGTAGAAGTGCATGAAGGGTTTCTCATTTTCTCTTTTTCTTTGAGTGAATCAGAGACATTTATTAAACTTCCTGCAAGGGAGGAGTGAGAAGAGGATAACAGGGTCTTCGTATTTGAAAAGAGCTGCTCAAATATGAGAAGAAATTGACAATCATATTAGAGATAACTAGTTAGAAAAAAATACCAGTGATATTCCAATCTAAAATCCCACAGTGTCCATGGCCAGGGACTGAGAACTTTCCAGTTCATGCTGTACTTTGTTTTCTCTTTTCCCCTTTTTCAAGTCCCTGATGTTCTCAACCAGTGATGTGAGTTCAGAACAGTGATCAATCCCATGCTGTAATGTACCCATACATAAAACGATGGAAATGTAACATTTTCCAATTGTTCCAGAATAGGTGCTCATAAGCAATTTCACACATTTGGATTCAATTGACTTTTTAGCAGGATGAAACAAACTGTTCTTAAGAAAAGTATCATATTTGTATTTGTCTAATTCACTAAATCAGAGTAGTTTTTGGTCTCTCCCTCTCCCTTTCCATAATCATACATTCCTACAAGCGACAAATGAACAGCATATTAAATCTTTTCTGCTCTCCGACTAGAACTGTCATATCACTGACTTCCTAGTTACTCTACTTTTTTTTCCACTAGGTCAATAAAAATACCATAGCTTTTTTCTTGCTCAAAAAACAAACCAAAACAAAACAAATTCTGCACTCTTATACCCTCACTTCACTTAGGTATTTGCTTTAATCCTTATTAGATTAAATCTCCTGAAGTTCTATTCAACCAACTGTGTATGTTAGAAGGAATCCTAGCAAATAGTTTTCCAAAGCCTGTAATTTGCAGAGTAATGCAATCAGCTCATCCCTGGGATTTTCATCAATGACTACTATTTAGTTCAGCATTATGACTAAAAAGCATTCTAATGGGCTCAAAATGACCATAAGTACTATTTACAAAGGCCTAAAAATTGTGGATAATGGTATTCTGTGCAGGAAATCACTCTCTTAAACTAATCCCACATACTCTGTTCACTTGGTCAGGTTGCACATGACTGTTCAGGACAGTGTCTTTTCAGGTCATAAGCCAGTGACATTGGCAGAACTCTTTGAATCTCACTTGCAAGGTACTTGACACAATCTCTTCAGCTAAGGCCAAGTAGAGAGTGGAATCGATTTTCTGAATAACTCAAAAATTAGCCTATTCACTGTCTTTACCTTTTATTTAACTTTGGCTATGAAGAGCGGACTGTGCTGATGCATCCAACTGGTTGGATGTGGAGCTTGGCATTGCGTTTCAGATGAGTCAATGGGTCTGTTTCACTTTGCTGTATTTCGTTATTCCATCATTGTTCTTTCAGTCTATATGACTCAGCTCATAGACTGCAAGTGCCCTGTAAGATTTACATGAGGACCTTTTCCCATACCAAACCATCATAGATACGGCCAAAACAACTGAAGGATTCAGATAACTCAGTTAAAAAAAAAGTCACTTTGCTTTTGTGTTCTTGTCATTCAGAGACCAGGAGCCTCTTGGCCTATCCTAGTGCTGAGTGCCGTCAGTCACAAACCGGGAGTGGGAGTATCCTGTGCTCCGGGGCTGACCTCTACAGATTGACATAGTGAATTAATACAAGTGAAATCCATTCAAAGACTATTTGCACATACCATTTAACTAAAAAAAAAAAAAAAAGTAAACAAGGGAAGTCTGCATGTTTTAGGAGGCTTGAGCAAGAATAGCCAAGTAAAAGGCAGCCAGAGCAGTTGGTTCCTGACTTGAACAGCTCGAAATTCACATCAAAGTATCAAAGCATAGTCTCCACTCACCTGAATATGCATATAACATCATTTCCCAATTATTATAGAGCTTTTTTAAGATAGAGATTAAAGCCAAAAACTATCTCAAGCCACAAGATATAATTATGTAATTAACTGATTAGGACATATGCTGTTGACTAATATAAAAGGATACAGGAATCCCTTTGTAAGCTTTGTGACCAGGGTGCTGAGGATAGCCTTTCCCTTCCTGAATGTAGTCTCAATTTTGATCCAACCTCTGTCTGTAGCAGAGTAGGGAGCACATCTATGGTGCTGCTGTGGCTGGCTACTGGCGGATCTGTTTCTTGGAATCCCACCCTCTTCTCAGGCTGTGACCTGGGAGGGTCCAATAACTAGATGAAGCCAATGGAGAGGGAATAATGATAGAAGTAACACCATAGAGTTGACAGGATACCTTTAAAAGTCAGATGTATCATTCCTCCTTCTTCAGTGGGGTGTATAAAATATACTTTCTTTACTTCAAGGTGACTTCTTTCTTAGGTGCTCTTGAACTTTGATCATCCCTGTGGAAGTCATTAGCAATACTGAAAACACTGAAGTCTCTCTTTTCTCTAGATGGTGCTTCCCTCCGAGCATTCAGGACCTTTAAAGATTTTGGGCCATTGTGAATTCATTGAGAACAAAATGACCCACTTGTAAAAGTGTGAATTTATTTCCATAAATAAACTAGAACTGGAAAGATAAATCTTATATTAAAAATGAGATCACAAATGACCTATTCCTTAATTTTAAAATATTTTCTTTGTAAAAATACTTTAGAAGTAGAGAGTAGGACTAGGGATTTAAATCAGGGGCACCAGCCTGCCTCACATGCACCAGGTCCTGGGTTCGATCCCTGGTACAGAAAAAAAAAAGTAGAGAGCGGATTCATCAGACATGGAAGCAACACCAGGCTTGAGTGAATTGGCAAGTAGTTCCTGTGTGAGATTAAGCCAGTGATTTGGCCTGCACACACAGTCCATCTCTGTCATCCAAACCTGCTTGTTTCCCATACTCTCTTGGGATGCTGGGAGCTTTCTTCACTAAAATTCGTCCATTAAAGATCTGAGGATGGGGGTGGATCTGCTAATTGGCTTAGCCCTCCAAGTTAGTTGGAAGCAGCTGGTATTTGCCATAGTGGACTCTCATTCCACACATACTTCTTCCAACAATTCTGCAATGTGTCTGTCAGAATATGCATTTAAAGTAATGAATTTGGGTCGTTGATATATTGGGCATGTTCCATGGCTGTAAAATATCCCATAAGGCGAAAGTCATCTCTAAGAGCAGACTTGTTTAATAGCTATTGCTGATTTACAGGCTGGTAAAACCACTCTTCAGCTGCCCTTGAAGATGAGAAGGAGCAAGAAAGACAGAGGCTGAATTCTCCCAGAGAGTGTTCTGATCTCCTCTGATGTAAGGGAGGAGAATGCAAAGACAATGGACACCTCAAGCAAATATATTTACTTTTGTCCGAGTGTCTACATTATTCTAGAAATATCAATTTTCTTGGTATCTGACAGGTATTCTCAGGGAGGTACAGAGGGGTGGATGTAAGGACGTGAAGATGGACATGGAAGATAGAAGAGGTAAAGAACCAGAAAGGAGCAGACAAAAATAACAAAAATCCTGCTTGTGGAAAATGTAGATGTAAATGATCAAGAAAGGATATCAGAAAGTATAAAATTTAATATGAAATACTTTAATATTAAAATGCCAGTGAGGATGCATAAAGATGGCTGTGTGTTGTTTTGCTTGATGACAATGACTTTCAGCAGGTAGAAATAGCAGGTTTTATTCATGAGGAAGGCAAAGTAAGAGGAGCCGCCAGCTGGAAGCCAGCAGACTAGAGAGGGTGAGTGCAACACAAAGAGCCAGAACAAGAGGAGAGTATTCATGAATTAGCAGAGGGCACCAGTTACTAATCCTCCACTCAACACTTAAGCTCCTTACTTAAGGGGTGGTCAGTGCTGGTGGCAACAGAATCCTGCAATAGAATAGTCAAGTATGAAGAGCAGAAATGTGAGAATCCTAGAACCTACATCTTCAGTGAAAGGGAGTCAATACTTACTGATCATCTACTGTATAAATGACCAGGTGATATTGATTGACCAATGTTATTAATTGCATACTGTATGCTAGACATATACTCTTATAAAAGCCCTGTAAATTTACAATAATTTTTATAACTATAAAATTGATAACATCATGTTTATTTTATAGATAAAGAAATGAAGCATGAAGGTTCGTGATTTACATGAGGTCATCTAACAATCTCTCTTCTTCACCCACATTTTGGGTCCCTTTTTGCCTTCCTGTGGCCCTTTGACAAACTAAGCTGTCTAGTCATAATATCCTGGATTTTCTTGTTTTACAATGTCAGACATGTTATAGAAAGTTATTTAGCACAGAAGAGTATAAAAATTAAAGTTAGAAATATTTCCCTCATAGCCTGGGGTCACCAGATTTAAATATTTCTGTTGAACACTAATGTCTTACACTTCCTTTTCTTGATAGTCTTAGAAAGTAAGTACGATCCTTTGCTATGGAAATGAAAGCTTAGTGCCTTTGAATAATTCTAATAATCTGGTTTAAAGTTCTTAATTTATCTATTGCTTACCATCTGTGCTTTACAATAACAAGTCAATATATTTTAATCTATTATGATAATTACCATGAGTTGTCAACTTGACTGGATTAAGCAATCTTCTGAGGATTAGTAAATCACATTCCTGGATGTATCTAGCTGGGTCATGGAAGCATGGTCTTTGGTACCGTACCTGTTTCCTTCCTCTCTGGCACTGTCCCATTGCTCTGCGTTCTGGTCATCATGAACCAAGCAGCTTAGCTCAGCCATGCCTTTCTACAGTAGTGTTTCTGCCTTAAAATCAGCTGGCCGTGGACCAAATCCCTACCACTGTGAGCCAAATTAAACCACTGCACCTTTAAATTGTGGATGTCAGGTATCACAGTGTTTCAGTGATGGGAAAGGTGAAAGAAATTTGGTAGGAGAAGTAGGGTCATCACTATAAGGACACCTGACCATGTGGTTTTGAAGCCTTTGGAATTGATTTACAAGAGTTCAGGGAAGTTTAGAGCAGCAGGCTGGAGAAGCCCTAAAATGAGCCAAGCCCAATGGTGATTTTTGTCAGAAAAATGGAAAACCAAAATGCTGATGGGAAAGCAGTATGATAATCGTCAAGCTTAGGTGGTTTCAGCTGGGAACAAGGACTTTATTGGTAATTAGACTAAAAGCAATGTGTTTTACACTCTGGCAAAAATGTGTCTACATTTTGTCAGTGTCCTGAGATTTTGCAGAAGACAGTTTAAGGCTGCAAGAGTAATTGATCTGGCCAAAAAATATCAAGACAGCACAACTGTTAGGCTGAGGCATGAGTACTGCTGGCTGCCTTTATCTAGACTTATAGTGAGCATCAGGGGAAAAAAGTGCAGTAGAAAATTTGAAAAACTTAAATTTTCACCCAAAGGAGACACAAGTAAAGTTAGGACCAGAGAAAATATGTGCACTTAAGAGATTAACACTATTAAATAGAAACCAAGTACTTTGTACAGGGACAAGAAGCAAGATACTTTGAGGATGCCTCAGAAGTCAGCAAGATACAACCCACTGCAGCCTAAAGGGTACAGATGTGTAAACCTTTCAAATTAGAAGAGAACAGTTGGGCCTCTGCTCAAGAAGGGCCTCCTAGGGAATTACCTACCCAAGTTTCATTTCACAGTGCTCGGCCATTCAGGAATTCAGAGGTCACTGCTGCCAGGATCCGCTGCTGCCATGGTTATTATGCAAACGAGTGGCAGACCTTAGAATCACTTACATGATGCTGGTTTTATCAGCAAGTTGAACACAAGAGTTTTAGGGTCATGGAGACTTCCCCTGAGATTTCAGAGGAGGGCTTGGAAGTCAGGTAAAGTGTCCACGAGAAGAGGTTGCATAATGCTGTTGAAATAAACCAAAGCTGCACTGGAGACCTTAGGAAGCTGAAAAAGTCAAGAATGGGACCACTAGCCAAGGAAAGCTACAGACCCAGAGCTGATCCATGTAGCTAGCCCCCAGCTTCACTACGACTGCCCAAAGAACCTTTATGTGTCTTGTTTTCTCTGGATCTCTAATAGGTTGATCCCAGTTTAACCATTTGCCAGCGAATGGAAACAGCAACTTAAACTGGTAGATACCATAATTCTTAACCTCTCTCCCTAGCCAGTGTAGATGTTCCTTTTGTTGGGCTGAGGGATGGGCATCTTTTGTATGAGGTCAGTATGTAAAGACTGAAAGATGTACCTTCTTTGTCTAATGTGCAGACACCAACACAGAGAGTCAAGGAAAATGAAGAACTAAGGAAAGATATTCTAAACAAAACATAAATTTCCAGTCTTAAATGAAATGAAGTGGTACAATTTACCTAACAGAATTTAACATTAATATCATAAAGATGTTCACTGAAGTTAAGAATACTATGTATAAACAAAGTGGTAATTTTAGTCAAGGGATAGAAAACATTAAAAAGATTACATCATGGAGCCAAAGAATGCAATAATGAACTGAAACATTCACTAGAGCATTCCTAAGCTGAGTAGATGAAACAAAAGGCAGGATTAGTAAAATCAAAGATAGGTCAATGGAAATAATTCAGTCAGTTAAATAAATATTTTAAAAGTGAAAAGGAGTGAAGAAAGTTCAAGAGAATTAGAGGGAATCATCAAGCAGATCAACATATGCACTGGGAGAGTTCCAAAAGAAGAGATAAGGAAAGGACAAAAAGAGAATCTTCAAAGAAATAATGGCTGCAGACTTCCCAAATATGGGGAAAGAAATGACATTAAATAAAATGAACAAAGGGACCATCACAATAAGACACACTACAATCAAATTGCCAAAAGTCAAAGACAAAAAGTGAATTTTGAAAGCAGTAAAAGAAAAATTGCTTCTCAGGCACAAGAGCATGGTCATAAAGTCCTCAGCAGATTTTCAATAGCATTGTTGCAGACCACAAAAAAGTGAGATGATATAATTAACTGTAATAGCAAGTAGATCTTCCTTATAAGAAAAACTAATGGGAATTCTTTAATTTGAAACAAAAGGAAACTAATGGCAACACAATAACATGTGAAAGAATAAAATTTATTGATAAAGATAAATATATAAAATACACTGAATGCAGTATCACTGTATGCATTTTATTCTAATATAAAATTTTATATAGAAAAGTACTAAAATTATTAACTAAAATATGTAAAAAGATACACAATATGAATAGATGCAAATTGATACAATAGTATAAAAGTATGTGCGTGACTTTTAGTATGTCACTGAACTTAAGTTGTTATCACTTCACCCAGATTGTTATAAGATAGTTTCTGTTAAGTACCAAAATAACCACATATACACATTCATACATATACACCAAACATAATACCTAGAAAAGTTACGTAAAATAAAAAAATTTACTTTATATGCAAGTAGTTAAACTCAATCAAAAGAAATAGGTTGGCTGAGTGGATTTTTTTTAAAAAGACCCATTAATATGCTAACTATAAGAAAATCATTTTATATTTAAGGACACAAATAGACTGAAAGTAAAGGACAGAATATAATTGAAAGTAAATATTAACCAAAGGTGAACAGGTTTGGCTACACTTATATCAAGCAAAACAGACTTTAAACAAATACATTTCAACAAGACACAAAAACAGACATTTTATAATGACAAAATAGTCAATACTCCATGAGGATATGTCTTATAAATATGTGTACACCTAAAATCAGAACACTTAAATATATAAAACACATCATTATGGAAGAGAAAATAGTGTACATTAATAGTAGGAGTGGGGTGTGGTCGCACACACCTGTAACCCCCGCTGAGGCAAGAGGAGCACTGTGAGTTCAACGTTGGTCTGAGCTAATTGGTGAGTTAAAGGCCAGCCTGAATTCTATAACATGACATTTTCTCAAACAACAACAGCAGCAACAAAAATAGTATGAAACTTCAATACCCTAATTTCAATAATTGACAGAACATCAATAAAGAGGACAGATCAATAGAGAGGGCTTGAATACTATTATATACTAAATAGTTCAATCGACATGCGCAGAACATTCCACAGTGCAACAGCAGATGCACGTCCTCCTCAAGTGCATATGGATTCTTCTTTCTAGGATTGGTTGTGTTAGGTTGTAAAACACATCTTAACAAAATTAAAAACTATTTAAATCATACAAAGTATCTTTTATCACTAAAAATAATTAAACTAGATATTAATAGAAAGAAAAATGGAAAATAAATAAACATGTAGACATTATACACTCTTCAAACTTTGGATCAAAAAGGAAATCAAAACAAAAAGTAGAGAACATTTAAAGATAAATGACAAAGAGAATACAACGTACAAAAACATATGAGATGCAGCAAAACCAGCCCAAAGAGGAAAGTTGATAATGATTAAAGACATTAACAAAGAAAGATATTAAATAAATGAACAAAGTTTGCACCTTCAAGAAACCAGAAAGAAACAACTTAAGCCTGAATGTAGCAGAAAAAATTAAATAACAAAGATTAGAGCGGGAACAAAATAGAAAATAAAAAACTTTGGAAAAATTCTGTGAATGTGAGAATTGTGAGAATTGGTTTTGAAAACAAAACAAACTGGATAATGACAAACCAAAGACTAAGAAAAAAGAGAAATGGTTCAGATAAAATCAAAACTGAAGAAGAGATATTAAAGCTGATAACTGATAGCACAGAAATAAAAATGCTTATCAGAGAATATTATAAACAACAATAAGCACACAAATTGGATAAACTGGAAAAATAGGTAAGCATTTAGAAACCTATAAACTATCAAGACTTAATAATGAATAAGTAGAAAATATGAAAAATGAATAAGGAGATTGAATCAGTAGCCAAAAAAAAAAAAATCTCCCAGCAAAGTCCCAGTTTTTAATAACTGCATAGAAGAATTTTACCAAATACTTAAAGAGGAATTAATACCTATCTTTCTCAGACTCCTTCCAAACTTGAAGTGCAGTCATATCCAAACTCACTTTATGAGGCCAGAATTGCTCTCATACCAAAGCTGGAAAAATAGCACCTCAATCCCCTCTTTATTGTGAAGCCCACATTCCTTTATGGCAGAAGAAAAAACCTATTTTCTGCAAAGATTATAATTTAGCAACCATGCTATATATTTCTCCTATTTGATCTATGGAAGCATTTAGCTTTTTCTCCTTTGCAGAGCTCCAAATTACAGGATACTTCATCCAAGTTGGAGAATAAAGCTTCCACACCTCCACAGATACATTTTAATTTCTGTGTTAGAAGACAGGGTAGGTACACAAATTCCCAATGATGAATAGCATCATAGTGTACATCCAAAGTGTACCAATAAACTGAATAAATTAAGAAAAAGAAGATGGGATAAGTCTAACATAGTTTCTACTTTTCTGGTAAAATTTTTCTGAAAATGTCAAAGATAGTTAACCAAGGCTACTAGTCTGAAATTTTCAATCTCCCTTAACTATGTAACTTCAGTCAGCTTGTGGTCCTCAGGCAGGAGTTTGACAGAATATACAGCTAATCCTTTAAATGAATTACAAGTTTTCCAGATGCAGTATCTATTTCATCACTTCCCTTAACAACCAATGCTGTCTTTTAGACACTGTTATTACAAGTCAGCACTTCCAGATGTCAAGTGTTGTGGTATCCTGCATCAGTTAGGAATACTAATGGTTTGGAGTAAGAAAATGAAAATTTATTTATTGGATAAACAAAGTCATTGAAGGCAGATAGTCAAAGGAAGGCAAGGTGGATCCACAAAATCATTACAGAACTAAACAGCAAAGGCTCTTCCAGTTTGTGGATCACTGATCTTCAAAGTTTAAGATCAACACTAGGACATCAGTGTGCAAGTTCCAAGAAAAGAAAGTCTCCCAATGGGCAGATCACAAAGGCCAGTAATGAAACCCAGCAGTGTCAGACTTCTGTGTAAGGTCTTTGGCTATGGGTACACCTGAAATTGATATAAGAAAGTATTCAAAACCTTACTGCATTTCTATGATAATGGTATGGCCAAAGAATCCTGAATTGATCTGCAAAAGCCTGTGACTGCTAATATTCCAACAGTCCCATGCCTCTGAATTTTCATTACCGAAAAGTGGTATGGATGGTCCCCAAGAAGGACATACATAGTGTAAGGCCAGCTTGAGATACACCCTTGAAGGGCTGTGTATAAGGACCAACCAGGGTTTGGGTCCTTGATTAACAGTGCAACATAGGGTAAGCACATTCCTCTTACAGCCCCCCACCAAAAATATTCTCCACTTCCAGATCAAGAGTGCACACTATTTATAAACAATAAGGTTACTTTGGTCATTGCTATGGACCAATGATTGCTTGGTTTTCTACCTTTCCATTTTCAGAGTGGAAGGTTTAAGTGACATCACCATGTTCTTTTTCTCACGATGTGCTGAGACTATCTTTAAATACACGAGTTGCCAGATTACAAGAAGAAGCCATTAGAACCAACTTCTTCAACTGTGAATCTTGGATTGGAACCGAGAGGCAGTAAACAATCGAAACTTTGTGCTTCTTTGGAGACTGGTGTGATTATGTTTTTTGCACAAAAACTCTACCCACAAATATTTACAGAGTCATAATTGTGAATGATGGCAGATGATTCTTTCTCTTCTCCCCTACTTTCTTAATAATAGTGCCTCAGATTTCTGGCTGAACTTTCATTGCCCTTTATCAGTTGAGTTTAAATATGAACACATATTTAAATTCTAGTCAATACTATCTGAATGAAGCTATTTGTAAAAACTTCCAGCGGTTGCTGTCATGTAACTTTTGGTCCCTTTTTTAAAAATTCCTTCTACTTCTTGGTACTTACAGCTCAAATTATGGTTGGAGTCATGGCTTTTGGCCTTTGTCTAGGAGAATAGTATCTGATTAGTCTAAGAAAGATGGACCTATGAGTTAAAAAAGCCAAGCATTCCTATGAGCTCTGTGGATCTCCTTCAGTTGCCTGAGGGTACCTACCTCATTTACATAAAAGACACAGATCTCTAAATTGTTTCAGTCATTAATATTTGCTCATCGTTTTCCTTGCTGTCAATCTAATTCTAATTTGCACACCTTTCAGAAAGTCTCTACATTTTACAGGAGGTGTATGGTGGGATGGAGGAAAGAGAAAAAGTTAGGTTATGTAACAATTTAATTTGTACCTGAGTCTCATATTTTTAAAATTAAATCCAGTAACACCAAAGCAGAAACATACAAAACATGTCCTCTTTTGTGCAACACAATTGTCTGAAATGGAGTCAGTGCTCTGGGGCATGGTAGGCCAATTGCTCAATTGCTTCACAGAAGTCCAGCCTGGAGAAACCGGTAATGCCATGACATGGAGTTAGGACAGCTTACTGCAGAGCAGTATTCCTTCAGCCTGTGGAGCCTTGGGGTGGACTGGAAGTCATTTTCTCCAGATGGTGCCTTCTGTTTCAAAGGCACATTTTGAAGCCTCAGCAACTGATCAAAAGGACTACTGAATATTGTTCTCTGTGTGTGATAACTTCACTGGGGTTTAAAGTTGCAGGAAGTGGCTCTGTTGACTTCTGAAGTTAGTCTTACAAGCAGTATTTCTTCTCAGGCTTGCTCTTTCTCTTTTTAATTATTAGCTCCTTCCTCTATCCTTCCTTACCTCTCCTCAACAAATACACACACACACACACACACACACACACACACACACACACACACACACACACACATACACATACACAACTAGACTTCTCTCCCAATTTGAACTTCTGGCCTTCTGGCTCCAGCTTTCCAATAATATCTTTCTTTGACAATAAAATATCAGAATTCTCACAAACCCAGCTCTGCCTGATCCCTGGGAAATGATGGAAAAAGTATTAAAAATGAATTCTTGTTTGCTAAATATTTAAAGGGAGAAAATACCAAAAGCATGAAAACAGATAACATGAGTTTTCCTAGGGAAGGTGTCTAAATTATCTGGAATTTAACTAATTTCGGATTAATCTGAACCCCAGTGTTTTTGATGAGCCCTTCAAGAGAAGGGAGGTCAATTTTTGTATCACTAATCTATCTTTTGATTATTTTTAAAACTTTTCTGAATATTCTTTTTAACCCCTACTAAAACTCCTGTTCTTTTTAATTCCATTGTTCATGACCTTAGTGGGAAAAGTAATCAGGATGGAATTCAAGTGAGAAAATGCACAATTTTCCATCTTTCACATATCTAATATCAAATCTGCCAAGAGATCTTTCTAAGACATTGTCTAGCATTACCTCTTTTGGTCAACCTCCTTACTTTTGCCATGGCGATTTTACAAAATCAAGACAACTTACTCTAAATCCCTTCACTGTTCCAAGGGGTCAATAGGCACCAGCAAAGCCTAAACCTCACTGACATTTGCAAACAAACCCCCATCCACACCTTCACCAAGTAAATTTTAGATCCAAATACATTAAATGTCTTACATCTCCTAAAATGTTGCAGGTTCTTTCACATCTCCTTTCTGAAAAATATGTAGAATGATTAACATCTTAGAAAAGGTGGAGTCCAGATTCAAATTCAAGAAAGGACTGTAGATCATGTATACTTTTCTACTGGGCTATCTATTATGTTGAATTAATATATGTAGTTGTTTAAATATGGATATGTAAGCTGCTTGTCACTTTTTGGGTTTGCAAACAATGCTTCAGTGACCATCAGTGTCAATTATTTAATACATGATTATTTGCTTGGAATAAATAGCTACTCTTGGGACTACTCAATCTAAAAGTGTTACCTTTTGATGCAAACTTTCTGGGTAATTTTACACATTCTTCAGTCATTTAAAATCTGATGGTAGGACACAGAATTGCATGATTTTGATTTGTATTTTTTTGAATTACAGTAAATTAGCTTTTAATCCCCATGGGTTTTACCAATTTATGTCTTTTGCCCACTTCCCCCCAGCACTACCACTGCCTTTTGACCATTGACTAGAAAATTCTTTAGAATATTAATTTTATACCTCAAATAAACATCACTGTACTCATGCTGATACCAGCTTATGGTTTGTCTTTTAATTTTTTAATTTAATCTTACTCTTGACTAAACTAAGAACTATCCAGACAGTGACTATCAATAGCCAGGATGCTTATAATTGCCTTGCTTCTTATGTAATAGCTAAGTCCATCTCACGGTCTCAAAGCATAAGGCCACATAGATGTATGCAAATACTTTCCTTAGATCACCCTTCTCTAACAAGGAGATATCGTGTAACACACTGTCTAGTTTTCCAATATTTGAGCCCATGTATAGAATATATTTCATTACTCATCATGCTTTCTATGAAGCTCTTCTTATCTCTGTCTACTAGACTCTTTTCTTTGGTGAATCATTATGTTTTTAATTAACTAAGGAAACTTTAGTATTTACTTCAGGTTAGGCATTGCTCAATAAACAAAACAAAACTAATTGTTTTCATGTAATTACATCCTGGTGGGTCTTATTATCATTGATAATAAAACATACTTTATAAATAAATAAATTTTATAGAAGGTTAGCAAAATTAAAGTATAATAAAAGAGCTAGGAAAAAGGTATGTGGGTATGAATTGAAATGTTAATGAGGTTATTATTAAATCTAGGGACACTTCATGCAAACCATGAGAAGAAAGTTCCAAGTAAAAGAAACTACAAAGGTGCTCAGGTAAGAATATACTTGCTATTTTTTATGAATAATAAGGAGTTCAATGTACTAAAAAATGTGTAAGAGAGAGAAGAATCAGAATGTGATGAGAAAGATAATACATGGTCAGTTTATGGGGTTTTGTGATCATAGTAAGGGATGTGCTTGGTGCTGAAACCAAATGGGGACTCACTTCTAATTCTTCTAATTCTATTTTAATAGGGTTGCTCCAGTTTTTCAGGTTTAAAATACACTACAGAGGGTGGATGTGTTAAAACAGAGAAGCTGAAAGGCTTATGTAGTAATCCCATTGGGAAATGACATTGACAGGGGCTATAGTGCTTGGTAAAGGTGGTAAAAGTGGTCAGGGCTCTGGATGTGCATTAAGGAAGAGGCAACATTACCTCTCGTTATAGTGGATGTAGAGTGTGAAAGAACAAAACATTTCCAAGATAGCATTTCTTATGCTCAGTCTTCTCTCAAAGGCCAGTATCATGCGCTCAAAGCAAAGTGTCTTCCCCTTCTTGGTGGTGTATTCCCTGGATCTCTAAATCCAAACACTGGGAAAGAGGGACAAAGAAGTATATTCTTTTTTATTGTTTATTGGTACATTTTATACAGTACAGTTGCATTCATCATTAGGATCTTGTACCTTTAAATGACCTATCTTGGCTCTTATTTTTTTCCCATCCCCCAGCCTTCCCTTTACCTCCCCCTCCCTTCAGCCCCCTCTACTCCTCCTGTTTAGAAAGACATTGTTTCCATGTTTTTCCTTTTCACATATGTTTTCTTTTCCCTTTTTACCTTTCCCCTACTCCTCCCACTTCCTCTACTCTTTTAGACCTTTTTTCTTCCTATTACACAATATCAGTTATACATTTTGATTCTTATTTACACTTGCAGTTTTTTCACACCAGAGAAACTATTCAGCATTTACTCATGTGTGTCTTATTAATTTCACTTAAGAGTATGGCCTGAATGTGCATCCACTTAGCTATAAATATCTCTATTTTCTCATTCTTTATGGCTGAGTTCTCCATTTTATAAAAACAAAACAAAACACATCTTCTTTATCCAATCTCCAGTGGATGGGCAATTGAGCTGTTTCCATGTTTTAGCTATTACAAACTATGCTGCTATAAACATGGCATATATTGCTGTGGTATGATTCTTCTAATTCTTTTGGGAAGATATCCAGCAGAGGAATATCTGGGTCAAATGGGACTTCTAATCCTAGTTGTTTGAGGTATCTCCATATTGATTTCCACAGTGCTTGCACCAGTCTGCACTCCCACCAACAATGGAGAAGGGTTCCTTTCTCTCGACAACCCTGCCAACATTTGCTATTGGTTGATTTCTTGGTAGCAGCCATTCCTTCTGGGATGAGATGGAATCTCAGTGTTGTTTTCATCTGCATCTCTCTAATGACCAGTGATGTAGAACATGTTTTCATGTTTATTTGCTGCTTCTACTTCTTTGACTGAAAAATGTCTGTTCATTGCAGATGCCCATTTTCAAATTGGGTCTTTATATTTAGGGGTCAGATTTTTTTGTGTGTTTTTTATATATTCTAGATAGTAAACCTTTGTCTGAGGAACAGCTGGTAAAATTTTTTTCCTATGTTGTAGCTTGTCTTGCAGCTCTGTTGGTGGTTTCTCTTGCAGTGAAGAGCTATTTAATAAGATGAGATCCCAGTTATTGATTTTTTGTGCTAGTTCCCTTGCTACTGAGGATTTATTCATAAAGTCTTTTCCTATGCCAATGTCTTCAAAGGTTCTACCTAATTTATCTCCCAGCAAGTTTAGTGTTTCTGTTTTAATATTTTTATCTTTAATCCACTTGGATTTTAGTTTAGTTCATGGTGAAAGATAAGGGTCTAGTTTTAATCTTTGGCAAGTTAAAATCCAGTTTTTCCAACAACATTTATTAAAGAGGCTATCTTTCCTCCAAAGATGAGGTAGCTGAGACATCTGGAGTTGTTTCTGCATCTTCTAATCTGTTCCACTGATCTTCTGGTCTGTTTCTTTGCCAATACTATGCTGTTTTCTTTTTTTTCACAGTACCTTTGTAATATAGTTTTAAATTGGGGATTGTGATACCCCATCATGTCTCTGTTGCCTAGAATTGCTTTTGTTATTCTAGGTCTCTTCTGATTCCAAATGAATTTTTGGATTGTTTTCTCTAGTTCTGTGAAATATGCTGTTGGGATTTCAATAGAGATTGTGTTGAATCTGTATAGCAGTTTTGAAAATATGGCCATTTTCACTATATTGGTTCGTCCGACCCAGGAACAAGGATGTCTTTCCATTTTCTTATATCCTCTTTAATCTGTTTTTTCAGAGTGTTGTAGTTCTCAGTGTAGAGTTTTTTTGTTTCCTTTGTTAGATTGATTCCTAGATATTTTTTTTTTGGATGCTATTGTGAATATTTTTGTAAAAATATGTATATTTTTAAGCTTTTTATTAAGGAATCATTTTAGATTTGCAGAAAGTTTTCAAATGTAGCCCTGAGAATTCATATACATCCTTTACACAGTGCCCCCCTTTGTTGACATCTTGTATTACCATAGTTTATTTATTTATTTATTGTGTTAGCCAGCTCTTTGTTACTCTAAAAAAAAAAAAAAGTTGAAATAACTTACAGAAGGAAAGGTGCACTTTGACTCCTGGTTTGGGACGTTTTGGTCTGTGACTGAGTGGTCCCATTGCTTTGAGGCCGCAGCTCACTGTAGCATATCATTAGCATTGTGATGGGAGACCAAATGTCACAGACCATTCACTTCACTGTGGGGATGGATGAGAGAGAGGAGGAGTGAGGAGTTCAAGTCCAATATTCTTTTCTGGAGCACCTTCTAATGACTGAAAGACCTCAGCGTAGACCCCACTTCTTAAAGATGTCACTCACAACATCCCAGTAGTTCCACAGGCTGGGAACCGTTCACCTATATGCCTTTGGGGTACATGTACACATTTCGTAACACTTGTCAAAACTAAGAATTGTGATGTTAGTTTGGCACAGTTCTGTCTGTGTATTGCTATCAACTGCACACCGGACTTCACTCAGATTTCACTGGTTTTTCCACTTGTATCCTTTTCTTTCCCAGCGTCTCAAACTAACTCCCTGCATTTAAATCTCACATCTTCTCATTTTTTTCTGATCAGTGATAGCTTCTCAATCCTTTGTTTTCTGTGAGGTGGACATTTTGAGGGCCAATAGGCATTTTGTAGTGTGTTTTGTAATACTGGTTTACCTAATGTTTTGGTCAAGCTGAGGGTAGGGTTATGAACTTCCTAAGAGCATTTCACAGAGAAGAAGCATCTTCTCATCAGTGTCATATTGGGGTATCTGACGTCAGTATGCCTTATGAATAGTGCTGCTAACTAACTCTGATCATTTTTTCTAAATCTGGGATACAGTTTTTTATTCTTGGTAAAGTTTATGACACTGAGAGGAGAAAGTAATGTCCATCCTCTTTGTTTCCATATTACAGCCACAGAGGGGACTCCCTTAACCTTCACTACCCTTTTTTCTTCCATCATGACTTAGCACAGTTTAATCCTTATGAAAAATTTCTCAATTACCTTCACCCTCATTTTTCCATGTGCCCCCAAGAAACTGCCTAAGTAAGTCTGTATTTAAATAATTTCCACCATTCTTACTTGGCTGTGCAAAAAGTACAAACTAAATCCTGGTTAAATGAATAAAGAGATAAAGACTCTCCACAATTTTTCCTTTCCCTCCGCTCCTGGAGGGAAGGCAGCAGATTTAATCTCTCCCTTTCCTTCTCACAGTACCTGAGGTTGTAACTAACACTCAATAAATGCTTTTTATCAAACTGAATTCGATCAGTGATGGAAGAGCTTTTAAATAATCCACAGTTCGCTCATCAAACTGTCAGACCCAATAAGTGCCAATAAAATTTGGAAGAAGAATTCAATTCCATTGCTGAGTCCCAATGACATTTTCTCACAAAGATTCATAATAATAATCATCACTGGAAGCTTTAGCAATTCATTTCCCTATTGTTCTTTGTAGTAGGGCTGTAAGCTTTGAGTTTTGCTTTAAAAAAAAACAACAAAGAATAATACACAGTGACTTTTGAGAAAAGCACGGAGTTAATGAAATAGTATCAAGAGGCATAGAAGAGAAGAACTACAAAGGACAAATTAAATTCTACCCTTCTGTAGCTTTGAGGGTGCCAATTTTTATATTTTAACAAGCATAAACCATCCTTTGTCATGTCCAGAGAGGGAGAAGCTCATAGAAGGGGAATAACAAAGTAAACCTTGTGGTAAAACTGAATACCTCCCTTGCTCCTCCCCTTTCTCTCTTAAAAAGAAGTCTATGATCCTCATGGGAATAGCAGAACATGTATATAAGAAAAGAAGGGGAAATGTTCATAAATCTCCACAAATGGGGAAATGTACACTGTCATAGATTTGGGTGGTGTCTTCTGTGTTCATCTACAATGGGGAAGCAAGTGGTCTTAATGGGAGGGAGGACTCTTCCAGGAGCCTAAGAAGGGAGGATGAGAGTTGTTCATGGAATTTACTACTGGACAGTGGCATTTAACTCAGGCGCTTTACTTTCTTTGCTCAACGTGACACTCCACATCAGGAGTTCAGTGCAGCCGTGCCCTGCAAGGGAATTCGGGAGGAGGTAGACACTGGGGGTTTAAATGACTATTTCAAAACAGAAGGCTCAGCATCCTTTCCTGTTTTCCTCCTTTCTCCTTTTCTTCAATTTACCTGTTGGGGCCTGCAACTACTTCACATTTGCTGAAATAAAATCTGAGCATCGCTGGGCAAGGAGGCTGAGATTCTC
The DNA here is from genome assembly GCF_012274545.1 of Fukomys damarensis. Lineage (NCBI taxonomy): Eukaryota > Metazoa > Chordata > Mammalia > Rodentia > Bathyergidae > Fukomys > Fukomys damarensis. The sequence continues at coordinate 3,527,051 of NW_022900925.1, forward strand.
TTTGGAGATGAGTAATTTGGACAATGATATTGCTTTATATTATTTTTGGTCTAATTGAGAAAAAAAATCATGGTGTAGTGTAAAGGTCAGAAAACTACAGCTCATGAGCCAAATCCAACATTTTTGTAATTACATTTTATTGAAATATAGCATGGTGAGTTCTTTGCATATTGTCTATGATCGCTTTGTACACCGCAATGGTGCATTTGAGTATTTGAAACAGTAGCTTGACTAAAATACCCAATCTTTCACATACAGTTGTTTGTGGTCCTTGCTGAACTGAAATGGGAAAAGGAACTTGGAGTTCACAGGTTTACTGCTATGGCTTTTTGTGACTTTGTATAGATCCCCTCTCCTTTTGTCTCACTCTCTTCATTTGTAAAAAAGGAAATTTCTGATTACTCTTGCAATTGACATTCAAAAGTCCAAATGGGAAAAGACCAGCAGGTAGACCCTGTGCGATCCTTGGGTGAGAGTAACAATCAGCAAAAGATGGGAATGATGCAGAGAAAAATTTTTTTTTTAATTCTTTCCCTGTCATTTCTTCATTTTTGTTATAGTCAACAGATGTCTTATAAATAACACAGAACTTAGAACTGACACTTAAATCTCACGTAACTAAGCCTATTTACATGTGTTGCAAATTCTGGTACTTTTGTATTCATTTTTACCATCTTCTTTTTATTTCCTATCTATGCTTCCATTGGTCATCTCTTGTACCAGGTTTACATCATATGAATCCACCACTTAATTTTAGACATGTAGAAACTGCTCCATACAAATGTAACCCAAAAGCAGCTTCTCTACCTTCCTTTTACCTTATCCCTAGGGCATCTCCATTGGGACCACGTGGGATGCCTTTGAAAACACTGAAAGATATTTGGTGCCAGATCTGCACTGATACACTTTCTTAGACATTAGCTTATCAGAAAATGTCTTTGTTCAATCTTTGGTTCTAAAAGGCAAAATGTTTGTAAACATCATTCTAGACTGACAATTCTTTTCCATCTTGTTAAAGATATCACATCACTGACTTCTGGATGTCTCTGTTGCCACTGAAAATTCACATGTTTGTGTGCTGGCCTTTCTTTGTAAATTGTGTGCACACTTTTCTCTGACTCTTAGTGTTGCCTTGTTTCACTTAGCATTTTATTATTTTACTATGAAACACCAAAGTGCGGGGTTTCTTTTTCTGCATAAAGTTATTGGACTTCTTGACTCAAAAACATTCTGCCTTCAGCAATTCTCAAAAGTTCTCAACAATGAAACTGAATATTTTCATTCCTCTCCTCTTTTCATTAAGCTTCTTGAACTCTGATTCTTCTATGTCTTTCATTACTTCTTTTATTTCTTTTTCCTGACTTTTTTCCTCTTTATGAATAATTGTGTCTGGTATCTTCAATTCTATTTCTTCTATTCCATGATCTATGTCTTGATTTCAGCACAATCTTCAGTTTGTTTTCTTTACTGAGATTTAATTTTAAATATGCATCTGTGCTATTTTATATATTTTAAAATATAAGTATTTTAACATACTTAGTATTTTAAAAAATACTTGTGACTTTTGATAACTTTTAGCTTCTTAATTATAACTTTTATTCATTCTTATATCTATTTAAACATGCATATTTCAGGCTGGAGATGTAGATCAGTGGCACCAAGCCTGCCTGGCAAGCATGAGGTCCTGAATTCAATCCCTGTTACCTGCATACTTCATACCCTGTATGCTATAGTTCTTTCCTGAAGATCTGAAGGCATATCTCTGTTGTTTGTTCTGTTAGTTATCAATCATGATGCCTTTAGCTCCCTGTGTTTTATTTTGATTGTAAACACGTGTTTGTTTAAAAATTATCAGTAGAAATTTCTTTAGGCCTAAATTAAAATTATTTATCATGAAGGAATAACATTTGCTTCTGCCAGGTTTCTTGTGCTACTACCAAATATGACTCAAGTAAAATTCTCAAGTCTAGGGTCATAGAAACAAGCAAATACTAAAATTTCAGTGCACAAACCAATATGTATCATACCCATATCTATGCACCCAAATCTATGCATTGTTAGAGGCAAATCTCTAACACCTCCCATCCGCAGCCAAGTGTAAAGCATTCTCAGAGCTTTCTTAGTTTGTCATTTTCTGAAGGTTGTATGCTATTATGTGCTCCTGACATATATTGGGTTCTCTGATCTATTTCTTTTCCTGCCAAGACCTAAGGGTTTCTCTCTCATCTCTGACTTGTATATAGCCATTAACATCACATTCTAGGCTTTTCAAGTTGGTAGATGATACAGGGAAGAGGTGGATACTGTTCTTCCATAGCTCCTTGGACTTATGTGCCCACATTTTCCTGCCTCCCAAAGTAACCTGCTTTCCTTACAATTTCATCTTCTCATTTCAAATAAATACACTTTTTTTTCTACAAATATTTTTCTAGAACTTTTGTTCTGCAATAAGAAAATTTCAGAATAGCTATTTAAGCTGCCACATTTGTAAAATTGGCAGATTTTCATGAGAACTAGAAATCACAGATTTAATGGTAAATGAATGTCTGTCTTCTTTCCTAATATTCCTATGTCCAAACACAGAAGAAAAATGTCTTTCTGAGCCCAGGATCCTGTGACAGCACCATATAATTATTTCCCTCTTTATGCAAAATAAGTGCATTCATAGACATGAATATTTTATATTGTTCTTAAGCAATCAGGCAAACTATAAGTCCCTTTACAGAAAATGGGCTTCATGTTTGTAACAAGGAAGAATACATTATATATGCAATTTCCTTAATTAAAATCTGTTTAGAAATCATGCCTGCATCATATCTATATCAGGAACTGCCCTCAGGTGCTTCAAAATGTAATTGTCCACAATCATCATTTCTGCTCGAGGAAAGATATGAAAAAGACCAGAATGTCTTCCAATTAACAGAATAATTACCCAATTGTCACACAAAATATTGGCTATGAAGTGATAGGAAAATTCTCTCTGTGCTCCCAGCTTCACAATGGAAAAAGCTGAACCAACCCCAAAGCACAGTCTTCTTGACCATTAAATGATCACTGTTTGGGTGGATAGATGAATATGTAGAGTTAATTGTTGTACTATCCTACACTTGCTAAAGGGAATTTTAATAAATGATAATGGGAACCTTTTTGGCCAGAGACTAATCTAAGGTTACCTCTTAGAATTCTGAATGATGTCATCTTGGTACAGTGAAAAGAATAAAAAAGCAGTTAGCCTAGAGGTAAGAAGTTTTCCTAATTTACCAGGCCTACATCCTACTCTGTTGCACCAACAAAATATACACAGGAGCACACAGAGCCTTGCTAACCCATTGCATTTCTCACCCATCAAGCCTTTATGTGAAGCATGGGCCCGTGTAAGTTGTGCTTCTTTTATTTATCCACAGTTTTTAATATGTCTCCTGTGGTGTTATTTTTCCCAGTACGAGGAGCTAAGTCAAGCTCCACCATCTCACTTAATCATAATGTGCCCCCTGATATGTCCAGATTCTAATTACTGCTGGAAAGGGCAGAAGTGGTACAGTGCTAAGAATGTATCATCTTGTTTTCCTTTTACTGGCGGTCTTCTCCTGTATCTCCTGAGTCCAGAAGTGCATCTCCCAAATCAAAATCAAAAGCAAGAAATGGCATTTTTATGACGACTTCCATTTTTATAGGATGTTTACCCTTCCCTTTAACCATTCAGTACCTGAACATCCATCCATTCATACATTTATAAACTTCTGCCTTATGAGTTTTGGTTGGAGACAGCTGGCATTCTGGAGTGCACATGATGAGCTGGGTTCTATGTCTTAAAAATTTAACGTTCGTATAAAAATAAAGGATGACTGCTCTCTAACACCACCTCGACACCTTGCACATGGTGGGGATCTTCATATCTTACTTATTCAGTGAATGAACAAATTTCAAAAGATATCTAAAGATGTTTTCCTTATTGCCTTGAGGTGACATTCCGCAGTTGTCCCATAATGTCCATTAGGTCAAACAGGCTGTGCACACATTTCCCCAAACTTCCTCCTATGTCAGCCTTTCAGTTCTAACAAGCATTTTCTTTCTCTTGAGAGTCATTTTATCGAGTGATCCATAGAGTGCTGCTTAGGAGATATTGTCAAAGAGATCATAATCAGAGAAATACTTTTGAAGTTTAGGGGAAAGAACCTGTACAGAGGGAAAGCAGAATTAAAAACTGAGAGGAGAACCATTGCTACCTATATCTACTGAACATAAGAGCTGAGAGAAGTAGTATTGAGAAATGGGGGGGTGGCCAGAAAATCACTGCGTAACTTAGCACAGATCTCTTGGACCTCGGTGCTGTATTTGCATGGTGGTTGAATATTAACATCTTTAGGGTCACTGTACAGCTCTGACACTGTTTTCTAGAGAGAGAGGAAATTTCATTCCACAACTTCTCTTTCGCCCAATGAAAAATTCCCTAACAGAAACCAAACAGTGGAGCACAAGAAAGACTTGATCCCTGTGATCATGGATGGAAGCTGGGCCAAAACTGGCTAAGGACTCAGCTGCTGGAAGCCTATTAGCAGCAGCTCAGATTTCCTGGTTCTGGTGGGTTGCAAGTCACTCAGGATTAGCTTTAGCCACAGCCTGTGGCTAATAACTGTTTATATGGTAACAGTCGGCTGTTGTGCTGACAGAATGCTTGAGAAGACTATGTTTGGATTTTTGAGAGAGGCCACATATTCCCCTCATGGATGGCAAAGTGGGTCAGAGAACAAAAAGACTCTGGTATATGTTGCCTAACACCCCGCTCAACATCAGGCTTCAAGTATCCATCATTATGATGCTAGAGGCAGTTGGCATTCTGCACTGTGAAATGGAACATTAATATCCATCAATGATGCATGGTTTCATTCTTTCTTCCATTGCTATTATCAGTTTCTTTCCCTTAATGCTTTCTTTATAAGCTTTAAAAAGCCAAGAGTGGGCAAATCTTCATATTGTAATAAGATTCCGTACTAAAAATGATTCTGAATATTTTTTATATCAAGAAATATCATATTCTTTCAATTTTCATGGCTTCCTATTGCCAAAGAATAAAGTTCAAACTGCTTTACATCATATAAGCCACACTTTTATCCCAACCTACATCTTTAGGCTTATCATTCACTACTCTACTCCATTTTAATCTTGCTTTAACCAAATGCGATTTTAAAACTATTTTAGATTATAGCTGTGATTTTCCAGCCTTAATCCTCTTGGTATACACCATTGCCACACCCAGAATACCTACTCATCATTTTTGCTTGGTGAAATAATCTAAATTTTTAAAAAATTGTGGCCTAAATGCTACTTCCTTCACAAAGTGTCCAGTCTCCAGCTTGAAGTAATATTTTCTTCTGTTTATTCCTTGAACATTCAGCTTTGTAGATGTATGATCTGGACATGCACTTTGCCTTGACTCTAAACTAATTGAAAATAAGGACTGTCTCCTATTCATTTTCCTACCTCCTCTCTAGCTCAGTGATGGCTGGCTGAATCATCATGCTTGGCTTTATTTTGGATTCAAAATTCAATTTTTTCCAAGGAACCCAAGGAACGAAATACAAATTCCATACTTCTGTGGGAAGACTGAGGGAGTCAAGGATCCTAAGAATATATGGAATTTACTTTGACTCCTTTACCTAATCCAATAGAAAGAAACATGGGACCAATGTTTCACATCCCTATTTAGAATCAGTATAAGTATGCTTGAAAAGTAATTATGTTCTTTCGTAGGCCTGGTATTTAGTGAGTAAGTAACTTAAAGCAGGTTGAGTCAGAAGCAAGTTATAAATTTTGCAGGGAAGCTTCAGGGCTTAGGTGTGAAAAGAGTGACTCCTTTCTGATTGAGAATATAATTACAAAGATTTACAAATAGATACAAAGAAAGACCATAATCTTCAGGCTTTTGGGGCTTCTGCCAAGTTGCATGAAAGAAAGAAGTTAAGTTCTAAAAGACGGCAGGAGATAAAAGCTTCTGAGGGAATGGAGAGGAAAGCGCCTGAGAGAGAAGGAGAGACAACAAAGTTGACTTTCGCAGAAGGGAGCCTCGGGGACACAGCCCATGAAAAGATTCAGATCTGAAAGAATTTTCACACCAATGTATGCAGGTTAAAGATCAAGGAGAAAGCTGTATTCTCATACCTTACTATTCTCACTTCTTTAAGATTGACCTAGAAATACGTTTATTTCAAGACAACATTTTTCATGTTTATTACTAGTCTTTTTCTGAATGTTCCTTTTTGTTACCTTTTGAAAACCCTTTCATAAACATCCTCTTCCAAGAATATAAATATAAATAACTGGGCCATTTCCAAATTTCGGTGAGTTTAGGAATGTGACAAAGAAAAGACAATAATTTTAAGGTCTCATGTTTAAGCTCCTCCTACTATTACATGTTGAGTGTTTAATAGAAGTTAAATTGCTGCTGCCTGTGTTATACTAACACATACTTGGTATCCCATTATGAATACATAGCCATATAGCCATGATCCTCTTTGACAAGAAATATGCATTATGAGAAGAAAAACAAAACAAAACAAATAAACAACTACAAAACCATTTTTAAAAACCCACCAAAATCCAAAGGAAAAAAATTGTGGTAAAAATATTGATTCCAGAAGTAAAAATACAAAGGAATATATATATATATGTCACAAAATAGAAGTACTAATATGCACATACACTGGTAAAAGTCACTTAAAATTGGCATCAATATTTTCCCTCCCTATTTAGGCAACAACGATGACTTGGTTGAAAAATAGTGATGCTCCCTTAGGCCCAAGTTAGCTCCTTTTGCCTTTTTCAGATGTTCAGGACATAGGTCTGTTTCACTTTCTGTGAAACCTCTAGATGTCAGTGATCTACAGTTGTGGATGCATATTATTTCATGTTATAGAAAGATGGTCTCCAGGTGCTTGTCATCTAACTTAAGGTAAAGGTGATTTTCATAAAAATATTTAAAAATATTAATTGATCTAGCAAGTGCTAATTTTAAAAAGGGAATAAGTGTAGAACATCAAGAAACAAAGTAGGTCTTCAAGGTGGTTTCAGCTCACCTTTGCCACCTAGAGATCTTAGGCAAGACTATTAACTCTTAGAGCCTTCATTTCCTCCTCTGTTAAACATGGGTGGCAACACAATCCATTCTGAAGGGAAGTGGTAAATGTTCTATGGCATGCAATGTGGATAAAGCACACAACCAGTGATTAGCAAATGGCAAGTGTTGTTTTTGCAGGAGCTAAAGTGTAGGAGAGATGACTGTAGGGCAGGAGTGTTTGGAGGCTTACTCAAGACTGAATTGATTTAGGGAGAAAAGCAAACACAGGGCATCCCAGAAGATTTCCTAGAAGAGCATGAGGATATAGCAGTGGGGAAGGTAGGAATATAAATCAAATGCTTAAGGTTGTAAAGAGGGTTTGGTTGGAATAGAAGCTCTGAATGGAATGCAAAGGTTGGGTGTATGAAAGGAACAGAAGGGAAGGGGAAACATCTGTGGGGTCAGATCTTAGATGACTGAGAAAATATATATTTTGCCCTGTAAGTATTGGGCAGCTGCTAGTTGTTATTAAGTCTAAAAAAATAACGAAACTATATTTTTGATATAAAACAATGACGTTTTTGAGATAAAACAATGAGAAACAATGGTGGTGGTTCATCTGTGATCCTGGAGGGTCAAAAGTACAATGAAGAAAGATTAAATCAAGCTTGGTAGCTGATGTGGTAAGGGGAAGTGCAGAGCCAAGATTTCAAGTCCAGATGAACAGAACAAAGGATGTTGGCACCATGGACAGAAATTTAGAATTCTAAGGACATTCATTTGAATAGGAAAAGAATGGCTATGAATAAGTCGCCCAAGTCTACCTTCAAATTTCTTTCTTAGAGCTAATTACAGTATTATTTATTTATTTATTTATTTGGTACCCGGGATTGAACTCGGGTCCTTGTGCTTGCAAGGCAGGCCACTGAACTGCTGAACTAAATCTCCAGCCCAGTATCTTATATTTACATTTGAGCATTTTCTATGCCTCAAACACCACCGTTAAGTGTTTCACTTGTATTATCTCCTCTAATCAATGCAACAGTAGTAAATAAGAACTACTATTCGTATTCTTATTTTATAAACAAATATAACAGGGATAAAAATGACTTGCCCAACATGACAAGATCAGGAAGTGGAAAAGCCAACATTCTGTGCTAGGGCTCAGCTCTTACTCATTTGGCCTTCTTCTACTGTTGACCACCAGTTAGAAATTTATGGATCCTATTAGAGAACAAGATTTCTAAACTCCTGGAATAGGGATTAATTTATTAAGGAGTGAGGAAGTTGGCACCATGGAGGTAACTAGATTTGTTGTAAGGGAAGGTAAAAGGAAAGAGAAGAGTGTAGAAAATGCACAGCAGGAAGCATTTGAATTTCTAATCACAAGTTCAGTCAGAAAGCCCAAGTTAAATTCCTAGCTTCACTTCTTATTGGCAACTGTAAACTTTAATTTCCTCATGTATGTGGTAATAACATAGCTACTTCTTCAAGCTTTGGAATCAGAGATGATACAAATAAATATGTTTGGTTACCCATAAATTAATTTACATGCATTAATGTCATAGAGAATCTGGGAGAGAAGAAGGAGCCACTGAAGGATGCATAGAAAATCCGGGAGGCCCACTACAGACAATCTTAGTGCCTGGTACCCTTGATTCAGAGGAAGAATTGCATCAAGCAAAAGTCCAAGTGAATCTTTAAAAGTGAGGCGAAAATGTTTGTTTTTGGGAGATCATTGATGAACTTGGAGAAAAAGATTTCCATTGTGAGAGGCAGACAGAGCAATTTTATGAGATCAAGGAGAAAGTGGATGGTAAGGAAACGGGGACCATAGGTATATACGAGAATTAAGAAAGCAAAAACTTTTAAGTACAGTAGCTTAAGGAAGCATGCTTAAGTTATTATCACGCCTAAGGATATAGATATCTTAGAAGAGATCAGTACCCTAAAGAGATTAATTGCTGTTGGTGGAATTTCAGTCACCCAGAGGATACAGAACATTGCTCTTTTTGTGATACTTTAGGTCCTTCCTAAAATTGTTAAAATCACACTATAAATAGGTATCTGTATCTCTTTCCAAATATTAAGTTGACCTTGGGTAGCGCTAGAGCTCCTATCATCTACTTTTAGCATTTTATGCTTTCATACCATATTAATGATACTTTCAAATACAGCATTGGTGGGAATGCAAACCAATATAGTTATTATGGAAAACAGTACGGTAGTTTCTCAAAAACTTAAAAAAAATAGAACTACTATATGATCCAGCAATTGTACTACTGGGTACATATCCAAAGGAAGTAAAATTGATACGTCAAAGCGACTCTTTACGTTTATTGCAACACTATTCACAATAGCCAGTAAGTGTAGACAACCTAAATGTCCATTTGATGAGTGGATAAAGAAGGTGTGGTATATGCACACGACTGAGTACTCTTCAGCCATAGTAAAGAATGAAATCCTGTCATCTGTGATGACCTGAATGGAACTGGAGATTACTATGTTAAGTGATACGAGCCAGGTACAGAAAGACAAACACCATCTGCTCTTATGCATATGTAGAGTTCTTTTAAAAAGTTAATCGCAGAATTTCAATTGGCATTGCATTGAATGTATATAGCAGTTTCGGTAGTATGGCCATTTTCACTATGTTGATTCTTCCTACCCAGGAGCAGGGGATATCTTTCCATTTTTTTATATCCTCTTCGATTTCTTTTTTCAGAGTGCTGTAGTTTTCAGTGTAGAGATCTTTTGTTTCTTTTGTTAGATTGATTCCTAGATACTTCATTTTTTTGGATGCTA
>NW_022900925.1:3537568-3569582 GCF_012274545.1 Fukomys damarensis
AAAAAAAAAAAAAAAGTTAATCGCAGAGAAGTTGAGAGTAGAATGATGGTTGCCAGAAGCTAGAGATAGCAAGGAGGAAGGGATGGAGAAATGTTGACCAATGTATACTAAATTATAGTTTTATTGGAGTAACACGTTCTGGTGTGTTATTTCACAGAAGCTATTTCACAGTAGCTATTTCACAGTAGTAGTTGATAATCTAGTGTGTATTTCAAAAAGCTAAAAGAAGTCTTTCATCATAAAAATGAATAGGTAGTGTTTACCATGATTTGAAAATTACACAACATATATACACATCAAAACATCACGTTGCACGGTGTAGATATATATATCATTTTTATGTTTTGGGACCCCAAGCAAGGATTCTGAATAATGAATGCTGCATCTCCTAAAAATGTACCCTTTTTTGGTGGCAACTTCTTGCATGCAGAGGTTGGTGTAGAGGGTAGCAGAGAACAATGATGATGGCCGGGAACAGGAAGGATTGGAAGATAAGGAGGAATCATTGCCCTCTCTGAGTCCTGAGCTATCAGGCAGGCAAGGCTAGAATTTCCATGTTCATTGGTTCATTCTCCTTTAATGCACTGCATAGTCGTTTGTTGTGCTGCACATATTACATATTGATTTCTGGGATGTAAAAATATAAAAAGGCTTGGTTGCTTAGAGTATTTCATAGAAATGCTGTGCACCCTGCAGTCTGACTGACAGCCCACCATGTTCCTCCTTTATCCATCTTCCTTCCTTGCCTCTTCACAACCCTAGAGAAAAATAAAATTAAGATCAAGGGTTCATGTCATGTTTCATATTTCCCCGTGTGTTTCACAAGGTTTAGTTTTAGTTATTCCTGCAAACAGTCCCATTAAGAGGTGAGGTGAGGCCATTAAATGCATTCTACTTTATAGCTAGGAGAGCAGAGGTGCCGAAAGGTTAAGTAAGCTGGCACAGTTGCCCAGCAATTTGAAGGTAGAGATGCACTTTAACTTCTAAATGCTCTGCCAACCATTTCACCTGCCTACTGAAATTCTGCAGCGAATGTTCATACTCCAAAGATTTTCACTGCCCAGGCCCAGGGACATTTGGAATAACCCAAGCAGACAGAGTTATATATTAGCATGAAGCTGGCAAAAAAAAAAGTATAAATGATTATCATTTAAATCTCGAACATACAAAGTAGCTAGGAAGAAAGGAATCAAAAGGAAAAAGGAGTTTTAAGTCTAAGTTTGACAGAACAAAGGCTATGGATGGATCATCACAGGGCAGGCTCTCAAGAAATGATGAGGAGCATTACATTGAAGGACACTAGAGGAGGTTTGGAAGCATCGCTTTCCCTTATTCTCTATCAGGAAGCCCTTGCCTGACTGGATGGGGCTCAGTAATGTACTAGCCTTAGACACGTTAGTATTCTGACAGTGTCTCCTCCTTTATGGCTGCTCATGACTCTATCTGATGACAAAGCGGCTCTTTGCCATTTAAAGGTCGAATGCCAGTAATAGAGAGACGGTATTTTATCATCAGATGAGTGCAAGCAGAAGGGAGATGAAAACTAGGTGAATTGCACCAAATGCAATCATGTCCCTGGACTGAGATTCCCTGAAAATGTGTAATATGCCTTCAATTAACCTTTTACAAATACCTGGTCGTGGGGACCAATTTATTTGAAGGTGGGTAGCTGTGTTTGTAAAAGCATTTATTGCCTGCAGAGATGGAGGAAGGGTCAGCTGTTATTCTCCTCTGGTCCTCCAAGAAAGAGATTCCCCTAAATTTTCCAGTGATTAAGAAAAGATGCCTCTGATAGCCTTGATCCCCAAACTCAGCTGTCAGGGGCCACACAGACTGGACCTTGCATCAGCAAAGAAAAGTTCTAGTCTGTTTTAGGAAGAAGCTTTTAAAGCATTTAGTCTCCTTGAGGAATTTAAAGAAGACATAATTGTTTCAGAATAAAATATAAGTAATTATAATAATGAAGATAATACAGGTTTATGTTGAAGGCTACTTTATAATTTAAAACCTTTCAACATGTCTGGTCGCTTGAATTCCTTGAACACCATGAAGTAGATAAGGAGTTCTTATTTATGGGCGACCCAGAGAAGCCAATGAAGGGCTCAAGGTCACTCACATAGGTGGTGGCAGTGTTGGAATTTTGGGTCACAGGGCTTTTAGTCCAGTAGTATTTCTATCATTGCGGTTTCCACCCAGAATCATAAAATAGGGGCAGGATTCTTGTCTGCAAAGAGAAGAGAGGCTTCGCCCCTGCCTAGAGGAAATCCCAAGCAATTCTACCCTAATCAAGGGGAAATGGCTGCACTTACTTCTTTGTCCCATGGTCTCCCTTACCCTCTCTCTTTCTCTCCCCTACACAGACACACACACACACACACACACACACGACACATACTGCAGCAGCCATAGCAAAGATCCCACTCCTACCTTAAGACACAGTCATAAGTCCCCTTAGAGGCTGCAACAAAGTAAACCAGGGGCACTTGTCCTGTGCAGAGAGCTTAGCTCACTCAGCCCTTCCTTTCCTGCAGCATTTAATCCTTACAACCATCACAGAAGTTAGGCATGATTTCCCCTAATTTAAAGGCGAAGAATGTGAAACTTGAAGTGGTAAATAATCCCTCCAAGATCACTAATTTGGGGGATAGTGGAACTTGGATTCAAACACAAGTTGGCCAGTCCCGCGTTTCTATCTATTCTTCCTGTGCCCAGATTCCTGGAAAGGAAGCAGCAGAGTCTGCATGGGCCACACAGGTTGAGGCGGGCAGAGGCTGGACCAAGCTTTTGAAGCAGGTTAACCACCTGGATCTTGGTCAGCCCAGATCAGCTTGACCTTGAGGTCACAGAGCTTTGTCTCTTCTGAGGCTGCAGAGTGTTTGTCAGAAGGGGCATTCACGTCTCAAAAAACTAATTAATCATATGCAGGAACAGAAAATATCAGTCTTCTCTACAAAAATATTCAGGAGAATACCATTGCCCAGTGTTGTGGGACTAAAAGCTGTCAATAATGAAAGGGCTTGGAAATTCTAATGCAACATATTACTATTTTTATGATTAGTAATCGTATGTATATTCTATTCTTTTATTGTTCACTTTGTGGTCAATGTAAAATGAGCAGGAAAAGGATGTGCAGAGCCTAACAGTATTATTAGAAGTGCTTACATTATGTAGAAAGCCCTAATGGTGACAGTAGGGAGTATTTCCTCTCTGCTCAGTTCTTTTAACTCCAAAGCCCTCAGTATCTTAGAAAGCTGTGTTCTGGGCAAACTCTCAACACTGAAGTCATTAGGCTGTAATTTACCCCCCACTAGAACATGAGAAAATGTAATCAAGTAAATATTATTGTTTTTCCTTCCTTTCTTAGCAAATTACCACCTTCCGTTCTGTTCTTCCCCCAAGCTCTACTAGTTGGGCAAGTCTGGAACTGATCTCTTGGCAGAAAAAAAAAAATCTTTTAAATAAAAATGCTGCCATCTGTGAGAAGTTCTCCCATCCTTAAGCCCAGCAACCCCCTTCAGAAATCAGAAAATAAACTCCAATTTGGCTTTAACTGAAGATGCTCAATTGGGTTGTTAAATTCCACAATGTAATTTTCATGTGCATTGTAAAATAGAAATTGCCAAACAAGATGTATTCTAAGGTTGCTGGGGCAAAAATTGTAATTCCTTCTTTTTTCTTAAAGGAATTCTATGCAATGGGACTTTCAGGGTACAAGCAATGTATGGGATTTAGGAGAAAGATGAGGGAAGAAAGGAAGACAAAAAGAGAAGAAAGAAGGAAAAAGTAAAAGGACAGAAAAACACACATTGCCGAGGATTTGTCTTTTGATCACACAAGGGATGCATAATTGTGTGTGTGTGTGTGTGTGTGTGTGTGTGTGTGCGGTGTGTATGCATGCCCATATGCACATGTGTTGACCTTAGATAAATGCCAGCGATGTGCCACTGTTGTAGGCAACTGTTGACATACGTGCATTCTCCAAGATACATCAATGGTTTCTTTAATATCTCATAAGGACAGACTTAGCCAGGGCTCACATTTGGGAAAGGAGTTAGTGAGTGGGTCATGTGCTTCACACAGATATTTGAGGGTCTGTTTGAGAACTCAGTTATTGTGGAGATGCCAAGTCACTGAGCAGCCTTTCATAAGATAGCTTGTTCTTTCTCTCTCTTCCTTTCCCCGCTCTAATTTCTTCTTTCTCCTCCTGTTTTCTTTCTGTCCCTCTTTCCCTCACACTCTGCTTCCTTCATGTTTCCTCTTTAATTTCTTCCCTCCCTGCCTCTCTCTTCTTTTTCCTTTCTTGATTTCTGTCTTTTTTCTTAATTAATTTTTAAACAATAAGATGGGAAATAAATGATTCTGGTTCTTAAAATCATGAATACAAAATTTAACATACATCTATTTCTACTTTAAAACAGTGAAGATAAGGGAATTAAAATGGTTTCTCGCCTCCTGATTCTTTACATTTTCGGGGACTTGGAATGTAGCTCAGGAGTAGAATAGTTGCCTAGCATGTGTGAGGCCCTGACTTGGATCCTTAACTCTGCAAAACAAACAAACAAACAAACAAACAAAAGCATGTCATGCCTTTCCTTTCATGTACAATGTGGAGCAAAAGATAAACCCTCCCCATAACTCTTCAGTACTCTTAAGGAAAACTTCTAAAGGCAGCTTGCTAGAATTTCATACTTACACAAGGTGATTTTGTTGTGATTCTGATATTTCCATCTTAACCATGAAGATGTGCAGGATGTGAGATTCCTTTGGTCTCTCAGGATGCATACACTCTACTCTCCTGTAATGGTAGAATAAAAGACAAGCTTCATGCAGATAACTAATATAGGGAGACCAAAAGCTACCTACGTGCTCAAACTACATAATTTTAATGTGACTCATTGCAATATTTTCTCAGGTTATCTCATTTCCCTCTCCCTAAAGCTCCAAGAGTCAGATAGGGCAGCTTTATTTATAAATGAGAAAATGAAGGTGTCATCATGCTAGGTGGTTTGCTGCCCCTGTTATGGCTAGTCACTGTTCATGCTTGAAACATAATAGGTTCTCAAAAATATAGCTATCTTTCTGTATTCATGGGGATAGGTTCCAGGACTCTCATACATACCAGAATCAGTAGATGCCCAATTGCTTTAGGTAAAATGGTACAGTATTTGCATATGCCCTATGCATATCGTCCTGTATGCTTTAAATCATTTCTTGATGACTTATAGTACTTAACACTGTAAACACCATGTAAATACTTATTATACTATAAGAGAATAAGGAAAACAAAAATATGTATACATACATACATACATTTTCAATACAGATGCATTTTTCCAGCATTTTGACATAAATTTGGTTGAATCTATGGTCATGGAATTCATGTATATACAATAATGTGTTTTCTACGCAGTCAAATGATCAAACATAAAAGCAGGCTTTCTGACTCAGAAATCCATGTCATTTTCTGATTATCTCATGATACCTTGGCAGAACTATTCACATAAAGTGTGTTGTTCTGATTATAACCATTGTAAGTGCCTACAGTTATTTCATGATTTATTGAGTTCTCACAAGTTTTAAAATTCATCTTTATCTTATGCTCCTCAGAGTTCCTCCACCATCCAGATCAAAACTTTCTCTGAAGCCCTGGCTGAAAAAGCAAACAAAGCAAACAAACAAACAGCAGAAAGGGTGCAAAATGCATCAAGCTAAAGACCAATAGTGAAATTAAAAAAACAAAACAAAACAAAAACTGATTTTGCCACTCATCATTGCCAGCAAAGAACAATCAGAGGAGCCTACAGCTAGATAGAACAAAATCTAAACAGGAGGCGTGCTTTGAGACACGGTAGGAAATTAAACAGGAAAAGAACTGAGGAAGGGTATAGCAGAACTCTGAGAGCACTACTTGTTACCAGCCCCAACCTGAGGCCACCCCTGGGAACAAGGCCGCGGCCCCAAATGATCAAAAGAACATGTATGAAGAAAGAGAAGATGCTTCAGGAAGAAAGTGACATTGTTACCAGAACAGAGGCTAATGAGGATTTGGAAGAGACTATAGGAGTTGATAGCATACTTCTATTGGATGATCTTACTATATATGAAGTCGAAAAATAAATTTGAAGTTATAAAAACAGACAGTAAAATGGTGGTTGTCTGAGGGAGGCAGTGGGAGAAATGGCAGTACATTCGTCAAAGGGAACAAATCTTCGGTTACAAGAGGAGTAAATGCAGAATGATGACTATGTTTAATAGTGTATGTGATATCTGAGTTTGCTGAGAACATTGATGTTAAATATTCTCACCATATCTACACACATACACACAGGCAACTGTGGAAGATAAGATATATCTTGAATACATTGTAGAAATCATTTTACAATGTATATCAAAGGACCGCACTGCACATTTTAAAGTTGTAAAATTTTTGTCAAGCATACCTCGAGTAACCTGAAAAAATAAAATTAGGTGTTTTAGGTCTCTTTAACTTTCTAAACATCCTTCAGTGTCTTTTTTTTGTGTGTGTGTGGGGATCTACTGTTGCTGTTAAAACTATGATGACAATCTGATTCCTTTATATTAATCAACTCTGTAAGATTTTAGTTTTTTTTTAACAAGGGCTAATTATATGTTGTGTAATTAAACTAAAAGCAATAATTACTGAAAGAGATATGTTGCTATTAATTCCTCTTACAATGCTCCCCCTTGCTTCAAAGACATTTATTCCATCATTCTTTGTTATTTGTACATGTTTGCAGGGCATATCTTCACAGTTCTTATGGGGAGTTGGAACCTGTACATGACTCGTTTTAATTCCTTTTTCATCCTCTCCCCCCTCGTTCCATCTCTTGATTTCATTCTCATTTGAGAAAGTTGTACGTCCCTACTTCCTATTGTCTTTTATTATAATTTGGGCTTCTCATATGAGATAAATTATAAACGAGATATGAGACAAATTTAAACTAGTGTGTCTAATTTTTTATTGAACATTATGGTCTCAAACTGCATCTATTTTACTACAAATAATTCAAGTTTATCTTTCTTTATAGCAGAGTAGTGTTCCACTGCATGTAAATTCCACATTCCCTTTATCTATTCATCTGTTGATGAATGTATAGCCTGCTTCAAAAATTATGAATTGTGCTACTATAAACATAGGTGTGGATGTATCACTGTAACATGACGTCTTTAACTCTTTTGGAAGGATAGCTAGAAGAGAAATAGCTGGGTGAAGTAAAATTTCTAGTTTCAGTTTTTTGAGGAGTCTCCATACTGATTTCCATAGTGGTTTTACTAGTTTACATTCCCATCAAGAATGTAGAAGTGTTGCTTTTTCCTTGTGGTTTCTCCGGTATTTGTTATTTGATTTCTTTTTGTTGGACATTCTATCCAGTTTCTGAAGCAGTTGTACACGTCCTTTTTCATGAATGCTTTTATGACATGTGATAGAAAATAAGGTGAATGCTGATGTCAGTGCCACCCAATGGAAAAGCAGACTTGTAAGAATATCACATTGTGTCCTCATCCACCTTATTCACTGAAACTGGCCCCATGCAACTCCTTGCTCTTCTCTAAAGTCAAAATAATCTGTCCGAGAAATGTCTGTTCATTTCAGATGCCCATTTTTGAATCAGGTCTTTATATTTGGGGGGTCTGATTGTTTTGAGTTCTTTATATATTCTAGATAATAGTCCTTTGTCTGAGGAACAGCTGGTAAAATTATTTTTCCACATTGTAGGTTGTCTCTTAATTCTGCTGATGGTGTCTTTTGCAGTGCAGAAGCTTTTTAATAAGATGAGATCCCAGTTGTTGATTCTTTCTGCTAGTTCCCGTGCTACTGAGGAATTGTTCATAAAGTCTTTTCCTATGCCGATGTCTTCAAGAGTTCTTCCTAATTTATCTTCCAGCAAGTTTAGTGTTTCTGTTTTAATATTTAGATCTTTAATCCACTTGGATTTTAATTTAGTGCATGGTGAAAGATAAGGGTCCAGTTTTAATCGTCGGTAGGTTGAGATTCAGTTTTTCCAACACCATTTATTAACAGCAAGTAAATATATGAAAAAATGTTCCACATCACTTTTCATTCGAGAGATGTAGATGAAAACAACACTGAGATTCCACCTCACCCCACAAAGAATGGCTGTTATCAAGAAATCACACAATAACAAACATTGGCAGGGTTGTGGGGAGAAAGGAACCCTTTTCCATTGTTGGTGGGAGTACAGACTGGTGCAGGGCACCAGTGGGAGGGCAGGGACAAGGGGGAAAAATGAGAACCAAGACCTGTCATGTAAAGGTACAAGATCCCAATAATGAATATAACTGCACTGTATACCTAAAATGTACAAATAAACTCAATGAGGAAAAAATAAAATGAAAAAATAATGTCAAAATAATCTGAAAGGTAAATGTTTGCATCAATTAAAGACACTGAGGTAGTCACTGCAGGGCAACTAAAGGCACTCAAAAGAGAACTTCTAGAACTGTTTCAGTAAATGGCAAGAAACTGGATAATTGTGTTGAAAGCAAGAGGCAAGAGAGAGTATTCTAAGGGGGATTAATAGCAATGTGTCTTTTATTGTAGTACATTTAAAATTTTTAAAATATTCACTGTATTTTCTGATCACACATGTAGCTGATATTCTTAAAGTACCCCTTCATGTATATAGGCATGCAAATTTTCTTGTATACATTTATTGGTTGTTTTCCCTTTTTAATTCAGAGAATATTTATCTTGCATTTTTTTCAAAATTGTTATCTCTTATTTTTAGAATTTTTTATTTATGGAATTTCACTTATCTGGATTTCAGCCCTTCCCAAATGCTTGTCTCTTTTTGATATTCTATATTTTCTTCTATGTCTCTTCCACCTGAGAAATTTCCCCATTTTGTATCTGACTTTATTCCCTAGTTTTATTCTGTTTTCTTGCTCCCCTTGCACTTGCTAGCATCTGTTCTTGAGCTTTCACAAGCACAAGTACAGGACTTTGGTGCTCCTCTAATCCCACTCCTGAGGACAGCTGAATCAGAGATCAAGACACAGCAGGTGTAAGGATAAGTGCTTGTTTATCCCTAGGCAATGGCAATGAAAAAATAGAACAATTCTAAATCTTCCCTGTTTCATCCTTTCCCAGCCAACTTTCTACCGACACACATGCACACACATACACACAAACACAGATGTCTTCACCACAGTTTATTACAATTTCCTCCTATTTCTTGCATTTTCCTTTATGGTCTCTCCAAGTTTACCCTCTGTTTAGGAATCCGGCATTTTTTTAAAGTCTAGCATTTTGGCGAGATCCAGAATTACTCCTCAGAATTACTCAGAATTATTACCTCAGAATTACTCCTTCTGACTTCATTTTACTGATGAGGCTAGTAGTTCCCAGAGAAGCTAAGTGGCCAATACACAGCTTGCTAGTGGTAGATTTGAGTGTTGCCTTCAGTTCACTGAAGACCAAAGCAACCTATGCTTATAGTGATACTTAGAATTTATGTAATGTTCAATCAGCTGATAACCTATTGTGTGTTAGTAAATTAATACTATATTTGAAAAGTATTAACAGGCCCAACTATGATTCACTTAGTCCATTTGAAAGATGGAAAAGGAAAAGAGGAACACACTATGAACAAACAATATGAATTATTATAAAAGGAAATACTGAAACATACAGAGCTGAGAGATCAAGCACCCACATTTGCTGAGGGAAAAACATACTGTATGCTTCTATCTACATAAGGTCCTACAAAAGGCAAAACACACCTAAAATGACAGGAAGCAGATAAACCTTGCTGGCATGGAAGAAGGTAGGGCATTGACTGGGAAGGGTCTAATGGAAACTCTCTAGACTGATGGACATGATATATATCTTCATTGGAGTGATGGTGACATGAGTATAAACATTTGCCAAAACTCAATGAACTGTGTCCTCAAAGCATGCATTTTATTTTATGAAAACTATACATTAAAACTGATTACAAAAGCAATAGTGAACTATGTGCTAAGTAAGCACTCAATTGTATAAATATTCATGCGATTTATACTAAGACTGATGGACATGATATATATCTTCATTGGAGTGATGGTGACATGAGTATAAACATTTGCCAAAACTCAATGAACTGTGTCCTCAAAGCATGCATTTTATTTTATGAAAACTATACATTAAAACTGATTACAAAAGCAATAGTGAACTATGTGCTAAGTAAGCACTCAATTGTATAAATATTCATGCGATTTATACTATATGATCTATTTTGACCTTCCCAAGTGATGTGAATGTGAAGCACAGAGAGGTAAATGAACTTGTACCAAGTCATAAGCAATGACGTGGGGAAGAAGCTTCCCTGAGTGTTCCATTTACACCAGGTCACTTGGCACCTGTTGGCAGCAGACCCTCAGATGAAGAACTTGAGCTCCTCTGATTAATACAGCTCTCATTAACACAAACGCTATGGAAATCGGCAAATTCATAAGGCAAATCCCCCTAACATAACACGAGACAATGAAAGATGACTTGCATAGATTGTTTAAATGGAGTCATATCATCATCATGGTCCTCATCGTGATCATCATCAGTTCTCCAACACATACCAAAAAATTGAATGCAATATGAATTTTCAGCAATACAGAGAGGAAGAGAGTAAATAAAAATATATAATTTGTTAAATTAAAATTCCTTTTTAAAGTCATCAAAGAAATTATGGAAGCAAATGTGTCCAAGCTGAAACAGACTTAAAGCTTCAAACAATGAAGATATATTTTCAGAATATAGCAAATACATTTATAAGACATTACACATAGGCCCGGTAGTAAAATTTCTTATTTCAAGAGTGATGCTGAAGTCAACAAGATGGCAGAATAGGAAGTTCTTGAACCTTTCCTTTACTACCAGAGGGTGAAAAAAGGTTGGTATCAGACTTCTCCTCTACTATAATAAATTTGAGAAAATAATGATAATATGGTGGACACTAATAAAAGAATTCTACATCTGAACTAGCTATCATCCATGTGGGAAGAAAGAAGTAGAAATTCAGAGTAGTGTGAGCACACCAAACATGCCCTCCACTTTACCTCACCCCACTCAATTATTTGGAGAAAATTTGTCAACTAACTTAATGAGGAATAAAAACAAAGCAGTCAACTTTGGGGAAGACATAGCCTAAAATAATTCATGTAGAAAAATCAAATCTGAAAAACAGAACCAGTGAAAAAATAAAATAATTAGTTGTTATTTGATACTAACATGACAAAACAAGGTATCAAAAGAATTATCTAGAGAGCATCTACAAACATCATTGTCTAGGTTAAAAATCATTCAAACAAATGATGTGTAGTTTGTAAAATGAGAAGAGGATTACTAAGTCTCTTATTCTGTACTAGTTGATCTAATAGACACAACATTACTCATTTTTTTTCCTCATTGACTTTATTGGTACATTTTAGGTATACAGTACAGTTACATTCATCATTGGGGTCTTGTACCTTTACATGACAGGTCTTGGTTCTCATTTTTTCCCCTGTCCCTGCCCTCCCTTCACTCCCTCCTTCCCTCCCCATTTACAAACACTTTATTTCCATTTTTTCATTTTGTCACATGTTTTTTCTTTTCCCTTATTCCCTTTCCCCTACTTTTCCCACTTTCCCTACACCTTTAGCCCCTTTCTTCCTATTTCATGTTATCAATTATATCTTTAGGGTCTTATGTATTATTATAGTTTTTCACACCAGAGAAACTATTCGGTATTTACACATGTATGACTTATTTATTTCACTTAGGAGTACATCCTCAATATGTATCCATTTTCCTATTAATGAGTCTAATTTCTCATTCTTTATGGCTGAGTAGTATTCCATTTTATAGAAAAACCACATCTTCTTTATCCAATATCCAACTGTTGGGCAAATGGGCTGTTTCAAACTGTGAAGCCATTACAATCTGTACCACTATAAACATTGGTGCACATATATCACTGTGGTATGATTCTTTTAATTCTTTTGGAAAGATACCCAGCAGAGGGATGGCTGGGTCAAATGGAACCTCTAGTGCAAGCTCTTTGAGGTATCTCCATATTGATTTCAATATTACTCTTGATGCTATTAAAGAATTTCACTTTTATATTAAAAAGTAGCTTCTGTTAGAGATAAAATGGAATGTGTAACTTCCAGAGCATTAGGGATACTCTGTGGGAACTCTGATGTGCCAGTCTCCATTTTAAGTGCACTGTACACATCAGCTGAATGATCAAAGTAGTCCTGTGAGGTGGGAGCTATCCTATTTTACAGAATTTAAAAATGAGGGTGGTTGGCTTCTTAAAAGTCTACAGTTACTAGGTAGCAATACTGGAATTCAAATCAAGTAGTCTGGCTTCAAAATGCAGGCCTTTAGTCAGCACATTCCAGGGGTTTAAACAACATAGTAAAAACCTAGAAGAGGAAAAGAGAGATGCCCAGTACAGTGGTACATGCCAGTAATCCCAGCAATTTGGGGGATAAAATAGGAAGATCAGAAATTCCTATTGGCCTAGACAACTTTGTGAGCCACTGTCTCAAGATAAAAAAAATAAAAGGAACTTGGAATATAGCTCAGCACTAGAGTTTATCTAACATGTTCAGCACCCTGGTCCAAGCCCCAGTACTGCAAAAAACAAAAAGTATATTTACTTGCTGCTTTTACTTCTTTGTCAGAGAAATGTCTGTTCATTTCAGATGCCCATTTATGAATTGGGTCTTTATATTTGGGGGTGCTGATTGTTCTGAGTTCTTTTTATACTCTCGATAGTAGTCCTTTGTCTGAGGAGCAGCTGGTAAAAACTTTTTCCCACATTGTAGGTTGTCTCTTAGTTCTGTTGATGGTTTCTTTTGCAGTAGAGAGGCTTTTTAATAAGATGAGATCCCACTTGCTGATTCTTTGTGCTAGTTCCTGTGCTACTGAGGATTTGTTCATAAAATCTTTTCCTATGCAGATGTCTTCAAGAGTTCTTCCTAACTTATCTTCCAGCAAGTTTAGTGTTTCTGTTTTAATGTTTAGATCCTTAATCCACTTGGATTTTAATTTGAAAAAATGTTCCACATCACTGGTCATTTGAGAGATGCAGATGAAAACAGCACTGAGATTCCACCTCACCCCACAAAGAATGGCTGCTATCAAGAAATCACACAATAACAAATGTTGGCAGGGTTGTGGGGAGAAAGGAACCCTTCTCCATTGTTGGTGGGAGTACAGACTGGTGCAACCACTATGGAAATCAATATGGAGATACCTCAAAGAGCTGGCACTAGAGATTCCATTTGACCCAGCCATCCCTCTGCTGGGTATCTTTCCAAACGAATTAAAAGAATCATATCACAGTGATATATGGACACCTATGTTTATAGCAACAGAGTTCGTAATGGCTAAAACTTGGAAACAGCCCATTTGCCCATCAGTTGGAAACTGGATAAAGAAGATGTGGTTTTTCTATAAAATGGAATATTACTCAGCCATAAAAATGAGAAATTAGATTCATTCATAGGAAAATGCATACATATTGAGGATATACTCCTAAGTGAAATAAGTAAGTCACACATGTATAAATACTGAATAATTTCTCTGGTGTGAAAAGCTATAATAGTACATAAGATCCTAATGATATAATTGACCATGTGAAATAGGAAGAAAAGGGCTAAAGGTGTAGGGAACATGGGAAAGGTAGGGGAAAGGGAATAAGGGAAAAGAAAAAAATATGACAAAATGAAAAAATGGAAATAAAGTGTTTGTAAATGGGGAGGGAAAGAGCGGGTGAAGGGAGGGCATGGACAAGGGGAACAAAATGAGAACCAAGACCTGTCATGTAAAGGTACAAGACCCAATAGTGAATGTAATTGTACTGTATACCTTAGATATACCAATAAACTCAATAAAAGAAAAAAAACGAACAAAATAAACAAGCAAACAAAAAAGTACAAAACATAGTGAGGGAAGAAAGGAAAGCAAAGAATTCTGTGAAGAGGCACTTTTAAATAGAACAAAATATACTAGTCATGGCAAAATTAAAAGAAAGATAAAAATAGAAGAAGAAAAATGAGGATGAGGGCATAAATTCCTCCAGTAAGAGGTAAAAACTCTGAGGCTGACTTTAAAAGCCCTCTATCTTAATGATATTTATGCCATTCCTACATATTACAGAAATGCTGCAATATTAATTCTAAATAAACTATGTAAGGTTAAGGATGCACATTTTAATTTCCTTAAAATCACTAAAACTATAATGTAAAAGTTATCTAAACAGCCAATATGTAAATTAAAATTACACATTGAAAATGTATTCAAATAACTCAAAAGAAGGCAGGAAGAATCAGAAGATGATCAGCTACAAAAATAAAATCAACAACATCAATAACAAAAAAGACCAGCGGGGATAAACCAAAAAGAGTTCAATGGAATGGTTAAAGTGGTAAGACCCAACAAAATAGTATTTTCAAAACATGCACTGAACCATGGTTAAGTTAAAAATAATGGATGAAAGTTGATACACAGTGCTGATAGAATGCATAAGAAAACTGATTTCCTACATTAAATGTGAAATTAATCAACAGAAATATTAATAGTAAAAGAATAAATTAATCAGAAAGATATAGGAATCATTAATGAGTATGCATCTGATGCTGGAACTTGAAACTTCAGAAAGCAAACAATGGCAAAGTCTAAAGGGAAAAATAGATATGTACCTGGCCAAAAAAAAAAAAAAAAAAAATTCATTAACGTCTCAGGAAATCTTAACAACTACCTCTCAGGTCAATGTGTTATTTATTGGTTGCTATCTGCTTCACCAGGCAGTGAGAGAGGGAGACTGTGAGTTTAAAATTAAGAAGGAAGAGTTTTGATTGATGATGTCTGCCAAAGACATTGGGTATCAGTAAAGGAAGCTGATCCTAGGCCTGTAACTTTCTTCACCCTGGCTGGACATAAGCATCAGCCTGGAGAACCTTTTCAATGCAGTGATGCTTGAGCCTCTCACATAGAGATTTTGTTCTTGTGGTCTATGGAGGGGCCCAGGTATTGGATTGTCCAGAACTCTTTCCAGGTAATTTTAATGGATAGTGATGGTTGAAAGCCTAAACTTTGAGGAAGTGGATAACTTTATGTGATGAAGGGAATGTAAAGTACGATATATATCTATATCTAGATATACATACAGTGCTCGTTTTAGCAGCACATATACTAAAATTAGATGTATGCACAATAAAGCTATATCTATATATCTTAAATGCATCATTTGATTCAGAAATCCCACTTATAGAGAAATAATTATGACATAATAATAGTTTTTGTCCAAGAGAATTTTTGCAATTTAAAGTAGTGATACATATACACATATGTACACATACAGCTGATAGATACACACATATGTAGATCAATATAGATCTAATGGAAGGGTAGGATTGGGCCAGGAGATTAGGGTGTAGCCAGTTGACTGGGCAAGTGTGTGTGACCTGTCAATCAAGTGACAGGAGGGAGAGAGCAAGGAAATGGGGAAGGAAACCCAATTGTTCAACAAAATGGAATTGGCTAAATAAGCAAAATGAAGATAAAATGGATTGTATCTCAAGATCATGATGATAAGCATGCCACATAAAATATGAACATTAGTGAGGAGAGTTATATTACAAGGTAGACTGTAAAATATTCTATTGTTAACAAAACATGTAAGTCACACTTGACAATAACCACATGTATCTCCAAGTGGTGAAGATAATGACATTTGTCATGAATTTTGCTGATGTGCTCTTTGTTTCTAATTTGTGTAACACGATTACACTTTCTTTTGTGTGATGAAATAAGAGCTTAACAAAAAAGACTGTTCCAGATGAAGGCAGTCAACAACATGGGGCAGGCTTTCGTCTATAAACTCCAATCCTTCAGGAAGGGTCATTATTATTCAAGCTGGTAAAGGAATTAGAAAGGGTTACCTCTGCAGGAGGGTGTGGGAGCTGCTCGATCACCTTAGGTGAACATGAACAGGGCGGGGGCCCTTGAGGATGCCCCTGTCAGCCTTGTCTGGGTGGTTCTGGACAGCAACCAGAGAAGGGGAGGTGGCATGTCCTACACATTGCCCCTTCCAAGGTGTGGCTGGGAATATGGGAGCTGTCTAGGTCTACCCTCAATTATCCTTCTGCTCCAAGAATGTCCCACCTGATGGTCCATCTGCTTCCAAAGGAATCCAGGAATCCAGGAAGGCCTAGCTGGAAGATATGGAGAAGAATGCAAGTTTATTTGGAACATGCCCTGCTCTCTTGCCCCTACACCATCCCTTCCCTTCCTTTTGGTTTACTGCCTTCTAGTCTTCAGATACTTGCTGTCCTCCTGCAAGTAAGGTAAGCTAGAAGCTTCTTTCTTATGCAATCATCAGTAGTTACATTTTGAATGAAGATCAGAGAAGTTACATTTACCAAAACATGATTCTCTGAGCAAAGAAATTCAAGCATCAACTACAGTGGGGGTGGGTTGGGGGCAGAGCTGCCACAGGTCAAAAAAGCCTAAAGCACCTAAGATTCTGGACTTGCAATTGATCACAGCAGAAAAGAAGCAGTGAATGGCATACTCTTGGAGCCAGCTGCCCTTGGAACATTACACTTGGAGACAATGCTTATCCATTGGGAGTGTCTTCTTAGATGTTGAAAAACTAATTAAGAGAGTTTTGTAGGTAGACTGAAAGTATAGCCCAGAACACCAGTGTTTTCTGATAAACCCTTCTCCTCACAGTCAGGTAAAGTAGCCAAATGATCTCTGCTTATTTCTAATGTGTTCCACATCTCCATATAATTCTGCTAGCAGCTTTGCATGGACAGCCTAGGAAACATTACTCGATGCCGCGTGACCCAGTAAAGGTTCAAAGGTGGTGACACAATGCTGCTGCTTCCTCCTTCTCCATCACTAGGTAATGGCTGGCTCTTAAAAAGAGCTGTAAAGCATAGATTCATTTGGCCCCTTCCCTGCCTCCCTGCTGCCAGGGTGATGGGTGCTTGTCAATATCATCCTCCAGTGACTGATTAGTTTAGTCCCCAATCCTTGTACAGTAATCATTTATCACAGGGCAATCTCACATGACACAAAATATAGTGCCCCAGTGACTCTTCACTCTCCAGCACTCACTGACAGCAAATGAAAATGACAGTCCCTGTCAGGACCAGCCATAACTCAACCTCATTTTCCAGAAAACCTTCTGCAAAATAATGAGATGTGCACTGCCTAGAGGTTACAGCAAAGACCAGCCATGCTACATTCAGATAAATCAGCCCACAAATGATCAATCCACCTAGAAATAAAAACCACTCTGCTGCCCTACGTATTTCCCTATGTACTTTAAGTGAATGAGTTTAGTGTGATATTCCTCTTCAGTTATAACCTAAAAGGTGACAAATATTACCCTACCTGGTATTGGTTTTGAGTAATAAGGAGAAATGATTTTGTGTCCTAATATTGTTTGCCATTCCTCTCATGGAAGTGAAAGAAGTTTGCAACTAAAATAATACTTATAAGAATAATGGCACAATCATGATATTGTAGCTCATAGAATTATAGAATGCATTCTGCTTTGGAAATATCACATTTGTCACTTAATCTCTACTATGTGTTCTATTACATAGATTGTGCGGGCAACTTATGTTTCTTCCGGTGAGATCATGGAATCAAAAGTTATAACTTGCACAATATTATGCAACTTCTTAAAGAACTAAGGGAGTAAAGAGGGTCAGGTGTCTAAACCAGGTCTCCTGATCATCTGTCCCACAGTCTCCTTCTCCAGCATGTGGCTGAGCTTGAGACTTAAATCCTCCCTATTTTACAGATCACAGAACAAATTCAACTTCATTACCATAAAGGCAGGATTTGCAAACAACAGATCTGTAAAAAATAAATCAAAATAAAATAGACAACTTGGCCAAAATTATTTTACACTTCATTGAAAAAGCGAGTTAAGAGATGGGTGAATTGCTGTATTTATTTCTTGAGTAAATTTTAAAACATAATTTTGGACCAGTTAGTCCAAATCAGTCACGGGTGTGGATGTGGAGGCACCCGAGGTATTCCCTCAAGAGGAGGGGCAAGTTTATTATCTCATTGCAGCCAGACATAGTAGCATAAATCTGTAATCTCTGCACTTGGGAGACAGGAATATCTCAACTGCGAACTCAACGGTGAGTTCAAAGACAGCCTGAGCTACATACTGAGTTCTAGGCCAGCCTGAACTACATAAGTGAGACCTTGTCTCAAAAGAGAACAAAAAATATCTCATTGTAAATGTTAAGAAAGTGGGGCACAGAAATGAAGCTATCCCCTATATAGTATATATTGTACAATGAAATGGAGTTTGATTGGATCAAGGGAGCCAAACTGAAAAATCTGACTTCCTAAAGGAGAGAAAGAATCCACATCACAGAGACCATGGAAAACTCATAAAGGACACCCTACCTTTAACTCTTCTGCTACACACTGGACTGCAGAGGTTGTTTGGCTTTCAGAAGATTGCCAAAACCTTGTCACGTGTACACCCTTCGTGCACTCTGGTACTCCTCTTCTCTAGGGGTCTGTAAGCTCCATCTCATGGATCTAGGTTCCCCCAGAATAGCCTAATGCTTTGGTGAATAAAAGCATTTTAAAATTTGTGTATAATTCACAAACCATAAAATTCATGTGTAAAGTGTAAAATTTGGTTAACTATCCATAGGGCTGTGCAACATCACCACTACCCAACCCCAGAACATTTTCATCATCTCATAAAGAAACCCAATCACCCTTACTCCCCTTCTCTCAGGACCTAGAAACTATTAATTTACTTTTTGTTTCTAGGGATCTTCCTAGTCCATAGATTTAATGCAAGGTGAATGATATATGCAATCTTTTGTGACTGAACAACTTCTTTAACTTAGCATAATGTTTTCAAGTTTCATCCACTGAGGAGAAAAAGGAACTCTTACATATACTGTTGGTGGTAATATAATTAGTACATGCATTATGGAGAACAGTATGGAAGTCATCAAAAAACTGAAATATGATCCAAATATCCCACTTCTGAGTATATATCCAAAGGAAATGAATTTATCATGCCAAAGTGATAACTGCATACCCATATATACTGCTATATTATTCACAATAACTAAGTCAGAATCAACATAGGTATCCATCAACAAATGAATGGATAAGGAAAATATGACATATGTGTATAATTAAATACTGTTTAGCCATGAAGAAGAATAGAGTCCTGAAATTTGTAGAAAGGGATGAAAGTGGTGGACATGGTTTTGAGTAAAATAAGCAAAACATAGAAAGGCAAGTACCACATGTTGTCTTTCATATGTGGAAACAAAAATTCTACCTGAATGTAGAATAGTGAATACTAAAGGTTAGGAAGGGTGGATTAGAAAGGGCTAATTAACAGGAAACAAAGTTTGACTATTGCGCACAGTATGTATTATTGGAGCATCACACAGAACCCCATTAATATGTATTAATTAATGCTAATGTAAAATAAAATAGTTTAAAAATAAAAATCTTTAAGTCCCTGGGAAGGAGTTCGTCCACACTATAGAATGGATCAATATTTCATTTTTCTTTAAAGCTGAATAATAATCTACTATTAGAATATTTCACATTTTGACCTCCATTCATTCATCAATGGACACTTGATTGATTTACACTTAATTAACATAATAGGATTTTGATACACACTTATTGAAAAAAATGAGTGACTTTTTTTTTTTTTTGGTACCAGGGATTGAACTTGGAACTTTGCGTTTGCAAGACAGGCAGCAACATGACTGATCTTCTAAATGTTAATATCATATATTAAATTGCTAATAAACAAAGTATTCAACATCATTAGAAATCAGAAAACTAGAACTAGACACAAAGCAAGACCATTTTCTAATATAAGATTAACCAAGATTTTTGAAGAGCTGCTGCCTGCAAGTGTACAATTACTATCATATACTGTCCCTATAGGTGTGCCTTTTGGTGCAGGCATTTTAAAGCAAGTTTGTAGTCTGCTCATGCATTTTAACTACCCTATGTTTATTTAAGAGAGAATAACAAGGCTCTAATATTAAAAATAAGTATACAGCAAATTCTTTTAATTAATGAAAGAAATATTTTCACGTTAATAGACTGCTTAGCTCTTGCAGCCATGTATACTTAGAATAGCTTTCTGGTAATTATAACTGTGGAAAACAAGGTAATAGAGGTACAGGAAATCAACTGTGATAAGTTCTGTAATTCTTTCCAACAGAATCTTCCAAAAAGTGATTAAAAGATTTCCTCCATTGCTTGTCTCAGAGAACTTGCTAGAGTAAAAGGCACGTGGGAAATATTAGACATTCAGCAAAAGTATAAATAGATGTGGTGACACAGGGAAATGACTGATAAATCATCCATGGCATGAGATATGCCATGGTTGGTTCTCTTGCCAGGACAAAAAATATGTTTTCATCATGTGTCCATGAGCAAAGTGGCAGGTAGAGGAGAGCATCCTGGCCTTCAAGGCTAAATTGAGCAGTAATGGCCTTCCTGTTATGCAACTGTTGCAAGTTGTAGGTCTGTGGAAGCTTTGAACACATTTGCCCAGAGCATCTTTTTTCTATTATGTTTAAACATTCAGGATCCTTTCATGGAAAAATATACTCCCACATGGTCCTAATTCACTTCTATTCAACTTATCAAAACATTATCCCATAAGATTCATTTTAAATCCAGAAAAGTATCTGAGCTTCTTGTATGAGACTGGTATTAGTCCTTCTTATAAACAAGTTCTTCAAATAATTGGTTTTGCATGCCCTTTCAGTTTTGCATGTGTATGCGTGACTTGAGTTTAATTCACAATTGAATGCCTTTGAATTTAGTTGCAGACATTATTCAAGTGAGTTAAATGTATTTGTGTAGTTGCAATGAAATCAAGTAAAGAATGGCTTGAAATGGTGTTTTAATTTTTGTTTGTAGGCAAGTGAAAGAACATCATAATTCTGCCTATGTACGTAACAAAGTCAAATCTTAGTTGCCCTTGTAAATCAATAATAGACAAACTAGTCGCTTCTCGGCCTTTTGGCTAAGATCAAGTGTAATAATAGACAAACTAAATTGAGAGAATATATTATGTGTTGGGGCTTGTGTTATTGTTTTATAAGCAAGTTTTCACTTACTCCTCAGGAGATGGCAAGAGAAATTATCTTGGTCCTTTTCAGCTGGTGAAAAAATTACGGGAAAATTATCTACTAAAAACGGACCTGCATAAATATTCAAAAAAGTTTTACTGATTGTAACCCCAAACTTGAAATAATTCAAATGTCCACCACAAATGAATGAATAAAAAGATTATGGTACATTTATAAGATTAAATACTACAAAATGATGAAAAGAACATTGATAAGCCTCGAAATATGGATAAATCACAAAAACATCATGTTGAGCAAGTAACCCAGCCAAAATAAATAAAGCACATACAATATGATTCTAAATACAGGTTGTGCTAGAATGGGTAAGATTAAGCTATAGTGCTAGAAATTGATAGGTGGTAGATATTAATTGGAAAGGGACATGAAAGTATTCAAGAGTGCTAGAAATGTTCTTTATCCTGATCGAAGTGCTGGTTACAGGGGTGTGTGTATCCACTAAATGTTTGTTCAAACTCACTGAGCTCTGCATTTCATTTTATAAAAATTATATATGAAAAGGGCAGTATACCTAACAGATGAATAAATAGATGGATAGATAGCAAATAGTTTAGAAGAGAGGCCTGAGTATTTCTTAGAGTTTAAAATAAGTCATCTGATTAAAATTATTGAGGAAGTAGAACCTGAACACAGTCTGACTGCTTGCCAAATAGTTCATGAAATAATCCAAAAGTACTTTTGCCAGCAACTGTGTGCAATACATTTTCCTAGCTGCTGAGGGGATAAGGAAGTTCAATTAAATGTGTTAATACATGCAAAGTGTTTATAACAGAGCCTGAAATACAGCAAAAGATCAAAAGTATTAACTACCATTATTATGGTAAGGTATAAACCTTGCTCTTGAGACAATTATAGGGTATCTGGAGAAACAGTAATTCATAAATTATTAATCAACAATATAAGAATCATAATTTAGCATAAGAAATGGCAAGAGGAATATTTAGATCCAAGTCCAGAAACTGTCTACATGTGCCAAGTAGCTTAAAATGCAAAAGAATAGTAGAGATGTGAAACACTAGGGCACAAAATTCTCACTCAGTGGGCCAAGCACTTCGCACTAACCTGTTGTCACATGGAGATGAGAAATCTCCCAGCTTCTAGAAGTACATAGACTTTACATTATGCATGAAGAAATACGTCCTAAGTATTTAACAGATACTTAAGTATCTGTTCCCATGTTCCTCTTCCCATGCACTCCCAATCTTAAAGAAAGAATCCAGCCTAGAGGGGCTAAATGAGTTACACAAGGTCACCCCCATAGTTAGAAGCATACAGTTCAGTTTTAAGTCAATGGCAAAGCTGGCCGTATTTCTGTGGATCCTTTTCTTTTAGGCTGGACAGCAGAGAAGTTTCAGGAAGTGGTAAGCTTGGCATGAGATTTGGTTTCAACATTACAAGAGAGGGGAATTACATGAGAAAAGAATATAGAAGTTGAAGTTCAAAACATGCTCAGTGGATGTGATGATCATTCCAGTTTGAGGTGGAAAAAGTCTTGAAATGGCTTAATGAGAGCCTCAGGAGTCGAGGAAGTTTTGTAATTCACCCTACCCTCCCTAGGGCCAGGAGAATGTACACAGAGTAGGACAGTATTAAGAAGGGTAAAAAATGTATTTGAAAAGGATAGGCTTATGCAATACACTAGATAGACTTGGATGTTTTAGAAGAAGCTGTAACACCATGGAGGGAATTTTCTCTTTCTTGAGCTTACACACATAGGATATGGAAAACTTAAGAAACTTCAATTACACAAATCTGCCCACATTGCTGTGCTTCCAAAGAGTAAGGAAGACCATGCGTACTTAATCGATTCCTGTTCTTTTCTCTTTTGCATCTCCTTATATATTAATTTCTTCAAAGACATTTGTTACTTGCTAGGGGGATGAGGTAGGGATGTAAGCACTTATAGCAAGAATGAAAAGATTTAATATACCATTTCTGATATTCAAAATGAGATTTTTAGCTAGGATCATCTTGAAATTCAGCTCTTTTGAGATGGAGGACTTTCGTAAATTTTCTTCTGTTTCCTATTTTCCACATAAAGACCCTATCCTGATGGGTTTCATCATGGTGTCTTGTCAAAAGGAAATATCTGACACACAGCAAGAGGGAGGGTAGAAATGTTTGCCGTTCCTACTGCGAGGAGGACAAAGTAAGAGATGGAGGTTACTTCATGTGGCTGCAGATTTCTTCTCTCCAGACTCGAGTTCCCAACTCAGAGTAACCTCAATTGCTCAGTAGTCCGCATACTTCTTCTGGGTTCCCACAGGGCAAAGAAGAGACTAAAATTTCAGCACGTCGCCTCATCAGCTGGAAGTACGGCTGGGAATTTGCCAGAGCTGATTACTGCAGCAAGATCTAATGATTCTCTGCCAAAGGGCAGACAATTTGAGCAAGAAACATATGAGCTCAATTGTGGTCAGACTTTGAAGTGTCTGTAACTCAAGTAAGATTAAATGTTGAAAAGAGACCAGCAAGAAGGACCAGTGGCACTGACAAAAACCAGTAAAGGCATCGGACCATGCTGAACACCAGCAGACGTGGGCACACTCCATGGTTTCTACCTAATCACACTTTGACAATCTGGAGGCAAGGCTCTGCGGCACATCCAAGGATTCTGACTTGCCTCTGCTGTTTTGAGGATACATAAGCTACATCTTTCCCCCTTGAACTCAGGTTATCTGTCTAGGGGAGAAGGAAAGGAGAGAGAAAGTGGAAGAAGTACAGTTTATCCAAATAAGTGGTTATCTAAAGATATCTTATGAATCAAACTCAAGGAGTTAGATTCAGCCTAATTTTGCTTTTCCTCCTTCCATTGAGCCTACTTGGGTTCTTGAGGTACAGTCTATGAATTCGGAGTTCAGATTTGTAAGACAGTACAGTGTATTTGTAAGAAAACTAGAGACCCTGCTCTGAACATTTCCACTCCACATGTATGTAAATAACTAAGATATTCTCTGTCTCCAGCGTCCTTTTTAAGCATTAATTTAGCAAATATTTATTAAATGTTTACTATATGCCAGATACTGTTCTGAGCCCTGGATTACATGTTGACTAGAATCAGACATGTACTTCTTAGTCTTGAAGCTGAAAAGTTGATTAATGGAGACAAACACTAATCAATTCTGTCAAATAAATATAAAAGTACCTTGTGATAAATGTCAAAAGAGGCCTTATGTGAGATCTCAGAACATTTGAGAGGAGGACTTAACTTTATTAGGTAAATGAAGGAAGGCTTCCTAAAGAAGGTAATGACTTGTCTGAATTCCTAAAGTTAAAGAATCACTTGAAAAGTGACAAGAATGAAGAATCCAGGCACTGGAAGTAGTTGCAGTGGTATGCAAAAATCCAGTTCGTACAAACTCACCAGAGTAGAGCATTGAGTTTTCAGAAGTTTTGCAAGCCAACTGATGGCATGTTGAGAATATTTACAATCTAATATTTACAAATAAAAATTAGAAAAATGCTTCAAAATTTGTTTTTTTGTTTTTGTTTTTTTTAAATGGAGAATGTTTTGTTTCTGTTTTTGGAGAGCCAGTTTTTAGAGGACTGCCAGCACACCATCACAAAGCAGAGGAAGGGAGGAAATCAGATGTAGTGGCAAAAAAGAAAACAACGTATCTAGAGGTCAAATAATGAAGAGAATGAGGGAAGAAGAAACAAAGACTTAAGTAGGGACTGGACCATGCATGACTATGAGGTCTTGTTAAGCATTTCAGTCTTCATAAGAACAATGAGAAGGGCCGCGGATTTAGCTCAGTGGTTCCACTGCCTGCCAAGCTCAAGGACCTGTGTTCAATCCCAGGTACAAAAGGGAGGGGTCACATATTTATAAGCAGGATGAATAATATGAACAGATACTGACACTGATAAGATCTGTCTGGCTGAACTTTTGAGATTGGATTGGAAGAAAGCAAGAGAAGATGTAATTAAAAGGCAATGAGGGATTTAGCTCAGTGGTGCCACCACCTGCCTTGCAAGCGCAAGGGCCCAAGTTCAATCCCCGGTACCAAAGCAAAAGGCAATGAGTAGCCTAAGGGTTAGTACTAGCTTGACAATTAAGGTAAAGACATAACAAAATAAATGTATTATGGAGATGAAAGCCAATAGGATTTGATGAGGGCTTGATATAAGAATAAGTTGATACAGATTTTGTAAATGGATATGTAGTTATGGCCCATCGTATAAACAGAAAATAATGATGGGATCAAAACTTTTAGTGGCAAGAAGAAATATAATAAGTTATTTCAGAACACATCTGGCTTGTTGTGTTTCAGACATTCAAAAGGACAAGAGGAATGAAGGATCTGGGCTGGAAGTATAAATCTAAGTCATATCTAAAAGATGGTGGAAGATGTTTGTATGGGATAGTGTAGTTATAATATGGGATGAAAAGATTGTTGGACTGAGTATTGAGCCTTAAGAAATTCCCAGCTTTCAAAATCTGTTGAGGAAGATGTGCCCACGAAGGAGAACAAAAAGGCACAATGAGGATTTTTTAAGTTTCAGTAACAAATAATTCATAGGATTCTCAAGGGACATAATAACATCGAGGAGAAAAGTGGCAGCTTAAAAATGGTGGAGAGAATAAAAATGAGGAAATGGAGACAATGTGGATGAACCTTTCTTTTGAGAAGTTCAGTAGAGATGGATAGAATTTTGGGATCCCAAAACCTTTATAACTGTGAGAGAGGTGTGTATGTTTTAAGTGTAAACCGAATTCAGAATATTTAAAGCAAAACACTGGGATAGCCCAAACTGAGCATCACCTTAATGTGCAAGACACATAACTTTCAGAGATAATCAAGGAGAGAGAGTGGAATCTGCAGGAAGAGATACCCGAAACTGTGGTGCAGAGCAGACAGAAATGAGATGGGCATTGATGGGTCAAGATAATATGATTCATACTGGAAAACTACAGGACTTCCTGTCCGATGCTTTCTCTTGCATTTGTAAGGTGTAGGAGTGGGTTACTGCATTCTTCAGTGATAGGGAAAAATGGACTAAATGTCCTTATGATTTCTCCTTGAAAAAATCACTGTACCATAATTTAAACTTGCTACATGTGCTGAATTTCTCTGGTATGGAGAATCTCAAAACCTAGATGTAGAACTTAGTGACAGGTCCGGGGATGTAGCTCAGTGGTTCCGCTGCCTGCCTCGCAAGCACATGGACCCAAGTTCAATCCCTGGTACCAAAAAGAAAAATGAAATTAGTGACAAGTGCATTCCCTGAATCTATATTGGAGATTCATGCTGCTAGGCATTCTACTAAGCACTGGGAAATCAAGGATAAACATGACAACTGTGAACCAGAAGAGATTATAAAATACAAATATTTATACAACTAACTACACTGTAACTGCACTCATTGCAAGATGAGAAAAACTCAAAGCTCTCAAAGGACGGAGTTATTGGGTTTCAGGGCCAGAAAAATCATCCAGGACTCTAGATGCCAAGAACAATGCCTTTCTCACTATCCACATATAACATTACTCTTACTATTCCACAAAAAAAGATATTTTGTGTAAATTTATTTGTGTAACCCACAAAGATGAGATAATCTTTCAGCTGTCTTGTTAATATGCTACCATCCCTAATCCAAAATCAACACTCACAGGCACTATTGGCTGAGAACTATATGATTTGGATTCTGGTATAAACCACTCATTTCCATTTAAATGTTAGTTTGGAAACCATTAAGTGTTGAATGGCCTTTACTCCACATTTATTATTCACTAGAACAATTCTACTAAGCTGTGTTTACAGAAGGCCACAGGATCAACCACATTTTTGTTAGTTTGTTATTTTTTTTTTTTACTGGCTCTGTCATAACTCTAACCAACTAGTAGGAAGTAGCCCATATTCCTCCCCTATTTTCACTTCCCTAGCTTTTATCTTCTAGGATAAATTTAAACAAATGGTTAAGAAGTGAAAACTTCAGTCCTTGATGTTTTGGCATTAGATGGAGTAAAATATGCATTAAAATGAATATGAACCTTACAGAAAACCCACAGTTGCTTGTGATGGGACCCAAGTGCATCCGGGAGCAAAAATGAAAGAGACAGTTGGGGCTCTTTGGAGGCTTGTAATGCAAATCCAGACAGTGAATTCTGAACCTGATTTTAAAGCAGATATTAGTTCTTCAGGTGGGAAAAATAAAAGATGAAATCATTCTAAGAACAAAGCCCGTCTAGCAATGGAGTTTATTCCTCTCCAGCTAATTTAATGCAACTTTTTATAAAGCTTCAAATACTTAATTCATTTACTCTCTTTAGAGTCTTGTCCTGCTCTGGGGACTTTTCCACAACTACTCTGGTTGGGAGAAGAATGTGGTGAGGGAAGGAGTTGTGACTGATTCATTAATCTGTTCACTCCACACACAACCCACCACCTGCCAATTAGCAGGCATTACAACTGAATGCCATGGGAGGCCTGAAAAGATAAAGGTGCTAGGGAGAAATGTGTAGCAGCTTTATGAAGTACACAATGATGGGAGGAGGAATGCAGATGACATTTATGCTAAAGAGGCCTATGAGCAACCAGCAATGTGCTGTGGAAATTCCGAGAGATTAGATCGCCTCTGATGGGGGTGTGCCGTAGAGAGAAGCATTTGCACTGTTTAAGGACAAACAGAATTTACACATTGGGAAAAGGGTGGGGGGGACTTTCCAGACTACAGTATCTGTCTTTGCAGAAGTTATAAAACCTGAAAATT
The DNA here is from genome assembly GCF_012274545.1 of Fukomys damarensis. Lineage (NCBI taxonomy): Eukaryota > Metazoa > Chordata > Mammalia > Rodentia > Bathyergidae > Fukomys > Fukomys damarensis. The sequence goes on from NW_022900925.1 coordinate 3,565,487, forward strand.
TGTGGCAAATACCACTGTATAAATTTAGATAAAAATTCTGGTTTTCTTTTACCCTCCACCCTGATCTGGGAACCACTAAAATATGCCTGTGTCGATGAGTGGATTTAAGAATAATTTGTTGTAGTCAATCAGAACTACAGACTGCCTCTAAGATTTTCCCTCCTGGGTGTTATTGTCGGGGGCCTCCTTCAGTATCCAAACATAGAGGAGGGAGAACCTTGCAATCCACAGCTCCAGCCCACTGTAGCATGGTCCACACCTCACTTGGAACAAAGTCATTAGACAGGGAGGGGAAGCCAATTATTGGGACATTAGAGAAACAAACTTTTTTCTAAGTGCAGAACACACAGCCTTCACTCAAAAGTAAGTAGTGGGTCTCCAGACCAGCAAATCTTATGTCCCAGGGGCCTACTTCCTGAAACTAAAGGTGGGAAAGCAAACACAACCATGCATCTTACTTGAGGAGAAAGGCAACACACCAAAGAAAGAGATTAATTTTTTAAAAAATGAAACAGAACTAAGTGCTAATCTGACAGTGGTTTTTCAAGAATGCCTCAAGCGTTAATTAGGTCATTAAATCTTTGTTAACAGGCCAGAAAAATATGTAAGAGGAGGGAAAAATTAGGTCATAGTTCTGTTTAAATTTACACAGTATGAAAATTTCATCAAGTCACAGCACTGTTCTGATGAAAAGAACCACAGGCTTTTCAGTCCAGCTTCTACTGGATACTCCTCACCCGCATCCCAGGGTGAAGTCCTCTTACCCAACCCCTAAGGAATGCAATGCACCTGAAATTGTCTGATTCATATCTGAAGGATGAAAAGTGCTCCCTTATTTCATGCATAAAGTTGCCTCAAAGTAATTACATTTTTAAAAAATTTTTTATGTGTTTGTGTGGTAGCAGGGATAGAACTAGGCACCTTGCACTTACGAGGCAGGTGGTGGCACCACTTAGCTAAATCCCCGGTCCTTCCCCCCTTCCCCCCGTGAATTTTTTGACCAAGTATAATCTGTTTTTCACTCCCTCCAGAAATTTGAGAATTGCCTTTATAATTGTTCTAAATTTCTTTTCTTTAGGCTATCTCATATGTAATTCCGGTGGAGTATCATTTGTCTGAAATCCTTGGGTCCAAAAGAGTTTCAAAATTTGTATTTCGATGGGATTTTGAAATGTGCACATTAACATGATGAGATATTTTGTGTAAGGAATCCAAATCTAAACATGAAATCCATGTATGTTTCATATATACTGTATGTATGTAGCCATAAATCAATTATACACAATATTTTTATAAATTTTGTTCATGGAACAATCTTTGTGTAGTGAACTATCAGACTTGTAACAATATTTTGTTTTTGTTTTTGTTTGGTACTGAGGTTCGAACTCCTGCCCTTGCGCTTGTGAGGCAGGCTGTGTGTGGAACCACTGAGCCAAGTTCCTGGCCCTTGTAACGATATTTTGGTGTTCATAAATACGCTTTGGATTTGGAACCATTTCAGACTTTGAACTTTCATATCTTCATCAGTGTGAACAAATTCCTGAGAAAAATAACTTAGAAGGAAGAAAATTTATTTTGGTCCATGGTTTCAAAGGTTTCAGTTTACAGTTGGCTCAGTCCATGCTGTAGGCCTGAGGCAATGAAGAGACAAAGCAGAACAGCAAGACAGAATGGTGTGGTGAAGCAAAGCAGCTCACCTCATGGGTCAGGAGGCAGAGGAAGACAGCGGGCCAGAGAATAAGGGACAGGGGACCAGACACAGTCTGATCATAATTGAGGTCATTCCACCATGATTCACTTCCTTCAGTTAGACCCCACCTCTTGCTTCCCTCACCTCCCAGTGATGTCATCAAATTGTGTTTTTGTTTTGTTTTGCTTTTTTGAGACAGGGTCTCACTATGTAGTTGAGACTGACCTGGAACTCACTAGATAGCCCAGGCTGGTCTCAAACTCACAGTGATCCTCCTGCTCAGCTTCCTGAGTACTGGGATTACAGGCATGCGCCACCACGCCCAGCTTCAAATTGTGATCTCACCAATAGTTCAGTTCACTGAAGAAATTAGAATCCTGATGATCCAATCACTTCACAAGCCCATCAATTGGCAACTAAGCCTTCAACACAGTGACTCTTTTGGGGAGACATTTTGGACCTCAACCCTAATAGGATGCTCTGTGTGGCTTTCTCAACATTTTCTTCTATTGCATGACCTTAAATTGCACATAATCTTTACCAACTTCAGTCTTCTCTCCTGAAAGATGCAAGCCACACTACAGTCCCTTTGCCCTTTGGCCTGAGAAATGAATTAAATCTCTGAAGTATGGTCTGACAACATGGAGTAAAAAGCTACCACTATCTCCATTTTCAAAATATACATTTTTTTAGCATCCAAAGTGCTATTTAGGAAGGCAATCTTATTTTTATAGCACTTTTAAATACCTCTTAAAATTATTAACTTTTGACGGTTTTTGTCAAGTGATGGTGAGAAAAAATGATAGAAAATTTAGCTATATGTAAATATTTGACATAGAATTTAAAACAGCATCATGCACACTTTTTGAATACTATACTTTGTACATGAGCACACACTCCCTACATAAGCATGCACATACACACAGCACACACACACAGAGAAGTTTGAGTACTAACTGTTTCTATCCCCAAAAACCTAACCTCTTCATGACTTAGTTATTTAGAGACCCAGTTTTCAGGTGGCTCAAAGGAAAGTAAGGAGGTGAATTCAGTTGTCAGTTTCACACCAAGAGAAAAACTTCAGACAATTTGAATTTAGCAATATCTGAGCAAAGAAATCCTTCACAAATCCAAAGGGAAGGTGTTTCAGCATACTCTACCTAATCATGTGCATGGGATATATTCTTTTTTTTCAAAATACTAGAACATATTTATTTTTAGTTATCAGAAATGTAATTGGTAATCAATATGGAGATACCACAAAGAGCTGGGACTAGAGGTTCCATTTGACCCAGCCAACCCTCTGCTGGGTATCTTTCCAAAAGATTTAAAAGAATCATATCACAGAGATATATGTGCACCTATGTTTATAGTGGCACAGTTGGTAATAGCTAAAACTTGGAAACAGCCCATTTGCCCATCAGTTGGAAACTGGATAAAGAAGAAGTGGTTTTTCTATAAAATGGAATATTACTCAGCCATAAAGAATGAGAAATTAGATTCATTCATGGGAAAATGGATACATATTGAGGATATACTCCTAAGTGAAATAAATAAGTCACACAAGTGTAAATACCAAATAGTTTCTCTGGTGTGAATAAACTGTAATAGTACGTAAGATCCTAATGATATAATGGACAATGTGAAAGGGATATGATGTTAACCAGTGAACAGGAAATGACATACCAAAAAAACCTGATTGCTTGCAGTTGCAATTTGCCTAATTTGGTACGTTTTAGCCACTGATTGGTTGTAGGTTCAGCTGTTAAGATTGGCTGAGACTCATATCAGTTATAACCATCAATGTCAATGGCCTCAACTCTCCAATCAAGAGAAATACATTGGCAGAATGGATTAAGAAGCAAAATCCAACAATATGTTGTATACGAAAAACACACATAGTGCAAAAAGAAGCCCATAGACTGAAAGTGAAAGGATGGAAAACAATTCTCCATGTGACAGGAGCCCAGAAAAAAGCAGGGGTACAATCTTATTTGTAAACAAAGTAAATTTCAAACAAAAACTGATTCCAGTATTATAGATGTAGGACAGTACTGTTTCATACCTCTGTGAATGTTAAATATCTTGTACCTGCTTTACAATACTTAGTAGTGACCATGCTTTATCAGAGCTATTTTTAATGATGTTACTCTGGAATGTTCTCTTTCCAGATGATGATTAAGATGCTAATTTTAAAAATGTTGCCAGGTACCACAACAGTAACAGAACTTTGCTGTTTTCTGAGTATTATTCTTTTCTTTGTTTTTTTATTTTTGTTTTTTTAATGGAATGTGCTGAATGTCTATAATTTTGTTCAGATGACTGCAGAACCTGGAAAAGTTGTTGCTGCTATTGATGCATAACATACTGCTATTATTGGTCTTTTTATATAAATAAATATATATA
>NW_022900925.1:3569663-3677585 GCF_012274545.1 Fukomys damarensis
ACAAAAATTAACAGCCATATTGGTCTAGAAATGTTAATTTTTTTTCTATTTGTACAGGGGTAATGCACTGTATTAAATATATAAGGTCATATCTACGTGGGTTTGATTACAGAAACTAATAAAGTATTCTCTAAATAATAAAGAAAGAATAATATAAGACTATAAGAGCAAGAAGCAATTTAAATATGTTCAGGGACCATTTTCATCTTCAGAATTAAGGATTATTTTAATTTTACATCATTGCCTTTTCTCTTTTACTTTCCTTTTTAGTTTTATTTTAGAATTTCCTATTTTTAATTTTCATAGAGATTTCTTTAACTGATCATTATAATTAAGCATAAAGTCACAAATTACAAATTCATATTTTGCTGAATCCCAGAGTTTTAAATTATTCATTCTACTTACTGTTTTTAGATTAGTTTATCCAAAAATTTCTAGTTTATCGTTGTTGTTTTTTATTTTGTACAAATAAGGCAGAGTTAGAAAAGAAAGGACATATGGAGATACCTCAAAGAGCTAGGACTAGAGGTTCTATTTGACCCAGCCATCCCTCTGCTGGGTTTCTTTCTAAAATAATTAAAAGAATCATACCACAGTGATATATGCACACCAATATTTATAGCAGCACAGTTTGTAATAGCTAAAACTTGGAAACAGCCCATTTGCCCATCAGTTGGAAACTGGATAAAGAAGTGGTTTTTCTATAAAATGGAATACTACTCAGCCATAAAGAATGAGAAATTAGACTCATTCATAGGAAAATGGATACATATTGAGGATATACTCTTAAGTGAAATAAATAAGCCACAAGTATAAATACCAAATAGCTTCTCTGGTGTGAAAACTATAATAGAACACAAGATCCTAATGAGATATTTAATAATGTGAAATAGGAAGAAAAGGGCTAAAGGTATAGGGAAAGTGGGAAGGGTGGGGGAAAGGTGATAAGGGAGAGGAAAAAATATGAGAAAATGAAAAAATGAAAATAAAGTGTTTGTAAATGGGTAGGGGAGGAGGGGGTGAAGGGAGGGCAGGGACAAGGGGAAAACTGAGAATCAAGACCTATCATGTAAAGGTACAGAGTACAGGATCCCAGTAATGAATGTAACTGTACTGTATACCTAAAATGTACCGATAAACTCAATAAAAAAAAAAAAAAAAAAGATTGGCTGAGACTCTTTAATTGATCCAAGAGTACATTTCCAGGTTGGGTTATACTCTACAAATCAAGCTAAGTTGTAGTTCGCTATGAACAGAGAAATACTTAGGCCAACTTAAAATATGCACAAATGAAACTCTGGGTTAAAGTTAAGTCAGTTTAACAATGGGTAGTGACTGATAGCCATGTGTAGAGGGTCTGAATGCTATAGTCATAAACTTGGAAGAAAAATATAATCTCTTTGTGAGTATAACAAAGTTCTTAAACTGCAGTTCTGAGGATGGTAGAAAACCAAAGCTGTCTAATTCAAGATAATCTTGATTCCTTATAAATTATATGTAGTTTCTTTCGGATAAACATCCAGACCTGCCAAGGTCTTTCTTCCAACAGCCCCCTTTTCTCCCTTGCTGTCTGCCAGCCATCTAGTGCCCTGTCTGTCTCAGTCCTAACCATCCCAGAATCCCATGCTGTGACTGGTCCTACCTGCCACACCTACTGCTAAAGTGCCCTCTCCTTTCCCAGTAGTGAGGGCTCTTTGTGTCTCTCAACTTGTGCTCAAACCATGCCACATCTGCCTGAATGTACAAGAAACTCACACCCTGTCTTTCACCACGGTGAGGTCACGGGAGACTGAAGAGAGAAAGGGACCTGGGGGACACTCTTCCTGTACAAACCATGCCACATCATCATTTCTGTTCTATGAGACTCTATCTCTTAAGCCTGAGAAGGGGAGCCCTAGAAGGTTCCTTACTTTCTTGAACTTTATCTGAAATAGAAGAGGCAGGCTGCGCATAACTTCCTACAATTTTCTGAAGAGTCTCTGAGGTTAGACTCATGAATAGGTTTGTATGTGGCTGCTATGTGGCAGGTACCTAATATTCCTAACTGCAAACCATATCCTCTCCAGTGTTTCTGCTCGGCTACCCTTTATCTGCTTCGGGCTTGGAAAATTTTTCTTACATCATTGTGCATTGTGGTTTATGGAAGGAAGTAAGTTTATCCTCCAAGTCTACCAGATCCTGAGTCTTTTGGGGATTAAGAAGCATGCTCTTAAAAGAAACTCTGGTTTGCTGCAGAAAACCCCAGCTTCCAAGACCATGTCTCTATTACTAAGTTTTATAAACATTCAGAAGCTGCACTGCCTTTTCTGCCCTTGGCTGGGTCTGCTCTCATCCCAAGGGGACCATGTCTCTGAACCAGTGGATGGGGGTTCTTGAGACAAATGACAGTTGCAGAAAGAAAAACCTCAGGTATTATGGAGCTATTTCATTCCTTAATATTTAAGTCATTGAAAACTCACTGATTAATTCCGGAACATGGCTTTCATATTTCTTCAGCAAAATGACATGGTTTTTTAAATAATATAAAATAAAATGAAGTGCTTCTGCTCTGTTCTCACACACCAGTTATCTTGGTCACCACAACGTGTGAGCTTTATCCCCACTGAATAAACGTTTATCTAGTGGACACCAGCTGGGAGTCCTCTTACTGAATTCAATTTTGATAATGTCTACCTAGAGATAGCATTATATCTCACAGGTAAATGGCTTGGGCTCACAAGACTTCCCTCCTTTTAGATGCCAATTAGAAGTAATAGATGGTGACCTGAACCTCTAACCAACTAAGCAGCTATATAAAGATTGGTATATATAGCTTAAGTACAAAGCATGTGAACTGTCACCAGTAAGTCTCCTTTTAGATTAAATCTTATAGGGGATTCTTACATTTTTGGTGGTTTAATACTACCCAGAGAATTTTTAAGAAAGATATTCTGCCTAGTTATGAGAAAAATGTACTTGCCACACCAATACATACCATGTCAGAAAGTTCATTTGTGGAAGCCCCAGGGCCTCTGGATCCTGCTTTGGAGTCTAACAGGAAAACTGATGCTTCTGTCCGGCAAGCAGTTTAGATGCCAAATGCAAAGATTGGAAACATCTTGGACACTGAAAATCCATAATGGGATGAATAAATTTCCCTGGTGCCTTAGAAAGACTTCAAATTAGGCAATGAAGAATGTTGCTGAAAAGGAAGAGAAGGGTGTTTTAAAAGGAAGAGGAAGAGAGCAAATGAAAACTTCAATTCATTTTGTCAAGTGGTCATGAAGTGCCTTCTGTGCCCAAGGCACTACCCTGAAAGCTGCAGAAGCCAAGGACATGTTTTAGTAATGAGTTTACAAAAATTTTTTTAAAGGAAGAAAAAAAGAAAAGAAAGTCGCAGGGAGGAAAAGAGATGAGGCCATACTCACCCATTCTTGAGCACTGTAACTAGTGGGGTCATCATAATTTCTATGGAGGAAGAATTGAAGTCCAGTATCCTGCTTAACAGTTTGGGATTGAATTTTCAGATTTTAATAGGTGTAAGAATAGACATTCAGATTAGAATCACTGCTTGCTATGCCTCTTTTTTCTTTAGCTATCTCTTCTTTTCTTTTTTTTTCTTTTTTTTTTTTTTTTTTTTTTTTTTTTATCTCTAGATGTATAAACTCACTGGACAATCATCCTTTGGACCTGACTCTCAAGGCTTTCCACAGTACATTGATGTTTACTTTCCTGAAGTCTACTCTTGCCACGTGTTCACCTAGTCACAACTCAGTCACTTCCTGAGAACAAACTGATTTTTTCTCAGTACTCTGGAATGCTTCTTGTCATCACCTTAGCCACCCGACCTGACTCCTTTGTACACGGACTTTGCACACATCATTATGAGGTATCCACCTTATAGCTACCTCTCTATAATGACCTTGGCTCTGATGAGAGCGAGAAAGAGAGAGATCTTGAAACTCTACTATCAATTCAGCTATCACCACCCTAAATGACTGGTCTTTCCACTCCCCTTTTCCATGTTTAAATTTCAGCTATCTATGGTTTAATCCTGGCCAATGAAAAATGATGAAAAATTGGCTAAAATGTGCCTGGAAAATTCTTTGCCTTTCTCAAGGAGACATGACAAGATAAGATGACAACCATTTGGGCATTATGCCTAGAACTTTCCCAGGAATCTTACTCTTAGTCCAGGGAGGAAGCCATTGCCTAGGATGCCATACTCTTTACCTCTTCAGTTAATGTGAATTTGATATCAACCAATCCCAATATCCACTCACCCCCTGGGCTTACTGACATGTGAGAAGCTAATTAACTGTATATCTTAAGCAGTTTGGGTCAAGTTGTCTGCTGTTTACAGCAAAAAGCTTTTTAACTACATTTAGATTCAATATTTTGTTTGACGATGGCAAGCAAAATAGATGGTGAATGACATATGAAGCTAAAAAAAAGTGACTCAAATAAAAAAGTATTACCTTGAAGTCCCATAGCCTGAAAATGAATCCCTACTCCATCTCTATCTGACTCTAACCTTGGGAAAATCACAGAATGTTACTGATTCTCAGGTTTTCGTCTATACAGCAGGAGTAGAATCAGGCATTATTAGCACTCATAATGTATGCAAAATACCTAGCAGAATTCTTGTTATTATTAGGACTTGAAAAGAATTTGGTGAAAAGTGATAATTTGTCACCTTGGTTGACTGCCTGCCTGCTCAGTAAGGGAAATAAGCATTTTGGACATTAGAGAGAAAAAAGGAAAAAAGTCAGCCCAAGCAAAGATAGATGTTAGAAGAAAACAGCAAAATTCATTACAACAGAAGTGTGAGTTATGAGACCATATCAGTGGACACCATTAAAAAGTCAATGCCTTAAATTTGTGCAAAAAGTAGAGAGTGATCAAGTCAAAAGAGAGTAAGACAGAAAAATGCCTCATTTTTCTGTATAAACTGCATTGTAGACTATTTGCTGGCTGCGTGATAAAAGTTCTCAGTCTGGAACAGTGAATGTGGCCTGAAATTTGTAGCTTCATTCTAAGTATTCTTTGTCCAATGTTCTCCTCCTGTGTTCCTACTTTCTAGAATGTTGGATTAGAAAAGATTCAAAAAGAGTACCCCTGAATGTCAAATAACTGCGAAATTTCTCAGGTCTTTCACACCTGGGATCACTGTAAATGGCAGCAAACTCCCACAGCAGAAAAGGTATACACCTTGTTGTAGCCCTATCCAAAAGTCTTCATGGCTTAAGATATCTCTTATTAAGAGAAAGAGAAAGAACTGATACGATTTAAATGTGGTATATCCATATAATGGGCTATTATACAACCTCAAAAAGCAAAAAAATTCTGACACAGGATACACAATGAAATAACTTTGAGAACATCATACCTAGTAAAATAAATTTGAAAGAAAAAGACATACTTAATCCTGTGGATCATGCTGTATACTTCCACTTATATGAGGTACCCAGAATAGTCAAGTTCATAGACAGAAAAAGTTGAATGGTGGCTATCAGGGGCTGGAGAGAGAAATGGAGAGTTGTTTTTTTTTTTTCAGGGCCACAATTTCAGTTTTGCAAGATGAAAAGGGTTTGAGGCTGGAATGTGGTGCTAGTTACACAGAACTGCAAATGCATCAACTAGTACTAAGGAACCACAAGGCCAAAACTAGTTATGGTGGTGCATTTTGTATGCGTTTTGCTAAAATTAAAAAAGTTTTAAAAGAAAGAATGAAACAAAACATTCTTTTACAAAAAGAACAAAAAAAGAAGAGAAAAGGGGAAAAACCAAATAGAAAGTTAGAATATGGCATATTTTTAATGATAATCTTACGTCAGAAAATCCAGCTCAGACCAAATGAATGCTGTGCTTCTCAGGATGTGGTGTTTCCAATGTGACTTTGGTTTGCACCCCACAAGCAGAGTAGCTAGTCTGTGTCTAATTGTGTTTGTTTTTCCCCCTGCAGGGATGTTTAACAGTCCCAGCACCACTGAGATGGCACCATAAAACTTTATGACAACAATTTCTTAAGTGAAATTTCCATGTAGCCTGTTTGTGGGTCCTTGAAAAGGCCAGAGAAAGCCAAATAGATATAACTTGGGACATTTTCCTCAGGTCTAATTTAATTATAAATCATGACTTTATGAGCCTACCTTTCCAAATTCGTAGACGTCCTCGGCAGCACAAAATAATTTACTGCTCTCCAGGACAGTGAGCTCATGCTGGGAAGCAAAGGGCACCCTGAACCACATTTCTTTGGGAAACTTTACAAGGTATGTTCTGAAAATCAGACTTCTGAAATTGGAGGTAGAAAGACCAGTCCATGTTCTGCCCCCAGGCCTAAAACAATGTGCACACAATAGAGGCAGAGCCAGTGCCCAGAGGCCTTTCTCCCTTAGCAAAGGAGGAGAGGGAAATCAAGCACTGAGTAGCTGCATTCATTCCCGCATAGAGACAGTCTGCTATCTATGTTTCCAATGTTCACACCTGTGGCACTCGGGAAATGTCTGTGCTGAATAACAATACTCTCTAAGGCACAGGTTTTAGAAAGGGAGTCTAAAATTATTGGGTATAAAATGCAAATAGAGGTAGCAGCTTTACCAGTTACTTATGTGTCTTTCAACTCTGCTTGTTGAAGTGAGGCTTTCTTCTTTACTATCTGAACACCTGGACACTTGTTAAAGATGCTTGGCTTAGAGAAAGTTGGCCTCACGTTACTCACAATTCATACCTCTCCGTGAATTGGCCAGAATCACCCTGCCAGGGCAGAAGGAGCGGTGCTTATCACTGGGACTATTTCACAGAGGGAAAGCAAGCCGGAGATTTGGAATCTGTGTAATGCTCCAAGAAAACACAAACCATATATGCAAAAGAAGGCGGTTCTCTCCATTGCAACTCCATGGAACTGTCTGAGAAAAAAATTGTTGTAGGATTCCCACTGCATGCATTTTCCTACAGGATATTAATCATTTAACAGAGAACTTTGGAACACATTGCAATTGGGGGCCAATCTGAAAAGACTGGGAAACATTTGTAAACTTACAAAGTAAGTCATCTCTGCAATCCTAATACAGTGAGGCCGTGGAAAATATCTCACAAAACGTTGACCTTTCACCTTCTCTCCACTGTTACATGAATTGTCTGAAAAGAATGAGAATAACCTGAGGCTCCAGTCCAACTCTTCTATCTGGTATTTGTAGCAGCAGAAGCAAACAGCCTGAATCAAGTTTTTTCTTCATGAAAAAAAGAAAAAGAAGCCGACATAGTGGCTCACATCTGCAGTCCCAGCACTCGGGAGGTGGACAGGAGGATCGCTGTGAGATCAAGGACAGCCTGGGCGCCATAGTGAGTTCAAGACCAGCCTAAACTACATAGTGAAATCTTGTCTCAAAAAAAAAAAAAAAGAAGATATGTGATTTTAATAATTCCCATACATAACATGGAACAGTTGCAGTTCAGTTTAACAGAAAGTGTGTACTTTCAGAATGGAAATATACTTCTTAAATCTAAAATAACACAAATATTTATATGTCTCTGTCCTACACATTATGAAAAGAATGAATTTGTTTAATCTTCCTAGGAACCCTGCAAGATAGTTCTGTTATAATGCTCAATATCCAAAGAGAGAAACAGAGGCCTAGAAAGGCTTCTTCCCAAGGTCAAAGTACTTATGAAGCACATACTTTGTCAGAGTCATGGTGTAATTTTTAAATTACAGCAAACTTCCAACAACTATGAAGTCTAGGTTTTGGCGCTCTTACAACTATGTTTTAAATTTCAGGATTATTGCATAATTCTGAGTTCTGCATTAAATGATGCTATTGCTGGTGACTAGCTCTGCATTCCCACTTTTTTTAACCAAGCCTGGGGTCTATTAGGGCAAGTTTCACTCTACTTGTAGGCTTCATGGGGCTTCAAGTCCACAGGGCAGAGTCCATACCCCAGACCTCTATCCAATGTTATCTAATGCCATCATGATAAAAGTGCCCTGGCCATTGGCTTTTATCCTCACATGTAGCCTTGGAAGCCATGCCTATTGACACTGTTATTGTTGACTTTCCTGTTGAAAGGTGCAACTGCATTTGTAAAATGCTAAATTATTGAGGTGAACATTATGAATTTGCAGTTATGAATAACCTAGTATGCAGAAGTTCTAGAAAATATAAGTGGGTAAAAGCCAAGGTCTTAGGATGCAAAGAGAACTATGTATGCAGCCAGGATGAGCTATTGTGCAGGACGAGAAATCGTAGCCAGGTGATTTATATCCCAATAATCATAGACTTTGGCTGTATTCCAAACAAACAAAGAAATGCATTAAATTAGATGACACCAGGTACATAACTGCCCAGATCTACCACATTTAATATTTTACCACATTTGTATCATTCTCTTTTTATTCTAAGAGAGGAAATGTTACAGACAGGACTGCAGCCTGCCCTTCCCATACATTCATTCTTCCTGTCTCTCTGGAGTAACTGCCATCCTGAAATCAGTGTGTATCATCCCACATTAGTCTACTAAGATTTCTATAACAACTGCCAAGCACAGGTGGGCTGAAACAACAGAAATGTACTGTCTCGACGTTCTGGAGGCTGGGGGTCTGAAACCAGGGCCTGGGCAGGGTTGGTTCCTTCTGGAGACACTGAGAAGAATCTATTCCAGGATTCTTTGCTTCAGTAGCCACAGACATTCCTTGGCTGTGACCACGTCACTTCAGCCCTCCTTCTACACAAGTGTTCTTCCTGTCTGTCTCTGCATCTCATCCTTCATCTGTGTCTGTCTGTCTCTCTGTTTAAGTCTCCCCTTTGTATAAGCACACAGTCATACTGAGTTAGGGACCACTTCACACTCTTGATGTCTCAGTCATCTCCAAAATCCACATTCACAGGTTTCTGAGATTAGAACTTCAACATCTTGGGCAGTAGGGTGACACAGTCCAACCCACAACACATGCCATGAAGGTTTTTATACTTGATCTGACCACCTTTTAGCTCACTGATGATTTTATTTACAAAGGACTTCTAGTATTTAGATTCAGAGTAGCTCCTTGTGTCTGATCAACAGCCATATAAAAGCATATGTGGAAAAACAAACATAATTGTGTATGAAAACATATGCTATGGCAGTGAGTCCGAGTTTAAAATGCAACCAAGCTAGTGATTGCTTCTGCAGCATATATACTAAAATTCCACCAAGCTGGACCACTTAAGTTAGTTTTACACCATGAAGACATCGCAGCGAAGCTTAATTAATGCATCTCATTCCTCAGGAAGAAGGATGTGCAGTAGGACATAGCCTTTCCAGACAGAACTAGGAAAAAGGAGCTCTATCCCTTCCTGCTTTAGCAGACTGGGCAATGAGTTTCATGTAGGGTGATTAATTCTATACAAACAATAACAAACTCTATCTGATAGCTCAGGGCTTATCATAACAAAGGCTTGCTCCTTGTTCTTCTAACAGCTGATTAGGATGGAGGCATCTTCCCTCCATCTTGGAGCTCTCCTATCCTTAATTCTACTAGGTGATGAGAGAGATAATGAAAAGACAATGGCTCTTAACCAAATCAACCTATGGTGATAACTGACCCAAAGTCACATGGTCCAACTCACTGAAAGGGAACAGAATGAAATAGTTGATGAGCATGAACTGTCTCATCAGCAAAGGAAGAGAGACAGATATGTGTGCTCTTGCTTCTCCTTTCTTTCAATAGAATCTCAAATAAGTGAAATGAGAAACATCCAGACAGGTGAAGGCTAATCCAAGAATTTCAAGAGTTTTTGGCAAAAGCCTAGAAGTGCTACAATAAAAATTGTCACAGTCTGTTTATCTAGCAGGGCATAGAGTGCTAAGGAAGTTTAACCAGAGGATAGATGAACCTAATGTTTCTTGGCAATAGACTCTTGAAATTCTGTACCTGTCTGGAGTAGTCTGAGGCCCCATGTGCCCCACTAAAGGGACATAGAGATGGAGAAAAGATGCTGATCTATAGAGCCCAGAATCACCTTAAAGACGTTACACTGAACAAAACATTTGCAGCCAGAGGCAAGTGTTCAAAAGCAAACATTTTAGAGGTAGTAGCAGGCACAATGTCAGTAGTCTTGATGCCCAAGACAGGTCTGTACCCTTTGCATTGTGGGCCCCAGTTTCACATAACTGTCTCCACCCTCAGAGAGATCAGTCAAGGAAAGGAATCTGGGAGAAAAAGAATCAGATCTAAAAGACCAAGCTTCTCTAGCCAAGTCACCAGAATGCCTACTGACATTAGAACCAATTATGGTAGAAAACACTGGAAAACTAGGTCATTCACCCTCTTCTTCCCAGCATGGTCAGGGGATGCTGAGAAAAACTATACATATCATATAAAAAATAAAGTTATAATTTCTGAGCACACCTAACAGCAGTACAAGTAAGTGTACGCCCTTATAAATGAATTTACTATCAATGGAAAAATCTAGATTTAGACATAAGCGTTTGTAGAGAAAATTCAGTTTTCTCAAGATCTTTCACTAGAAGGCAAAGTAGCTGGTTTTTTCAGGTTTTATTTATGACAACTGTGCAACTTTGCCTTTTAATGTGCTAAGCTTTACCAGAAAATAGTATGCCCTACTAGCTATTTGACCCATGGCAGAGCTGAGACTTGAGAGCTGACAAGGTGAACAAGGTGGGCAGGAAAAGGAGTTAGAACAGGAATTCCTGCCTTCAGCCAAAGGAAGATGAAGAAACAGAAAGTCTAGGAGCAGAGCAGTTCCTGGGAAATGGGTGGATCTTCACAAATTGGAGTCCCACTTCCAAGCCAACTGAAAAAGGGATCCATAGTGCACACAGGGTCCTGCTTTCAGATACCCCCAGTGTGTCAAGAGTAAGTAAATTGCATACATACAAGTTGGCAGGGGTTTTGGCTATGGTCAAGCAAATCCTTGAATTTTGATTGATAACATATTTTAAGGGAATTAAGGATGTGATTCAGCTGCTTATAAAACAAAGTAAACAATCATAGATTACGCAAATTTCCCAATAAATTCGTCTTAGTTTGAAAATATCAAGTCAAAATGCATTTAGTACCTCTAATTTATTGACTGTCCTAGTTTAGCCATGAAGAATATTGTATCACATTGGTTGTTTCCCCTTGAGATCTCCTGGCTGACTGGGAGCTACAAGTGTGCGCTGTTGCCTGGTATTGAAAGAAAATATTGTACCATGTGTTGGTAGCCTAAGACAGGGTCAAAAGTCATTGGAAGTGCAGTTTTTACTAAATATGTATTATTTCCACATCATTATAAAGTCTAACCCCCATAAGGCAGGGACCATCTTTGTTAACAAAAGCAGATGTTTATATGTTGTATTTATCAGGTCATAGAGAGCACTAATGATGGAGGTGAGATTGGATGGAGATCCAGGCTCCTTCATCCACAAGTGAAACAACTCCGAAGTACATTCTGTATGGTACCCCAGGGATAGAAAACATGAGTGACTCCCTCTTGGTCAAGGCAGTGACATGCTCATGGATGCAGCCTACATTGGCCTCTTGTCCTTCCTGCCTGACTTGCAGATCTCTGTGCTCACCAAGATCACTTCCTGAAAATGCACCTCCATTGCCATCCTTATCCCTGGGTGTGCTTCCAGGAGAGCTCTGGGAAGACACCGAAGTCTTAGGTCAAAAGGAGTGAGGATATTGACAACAGAGCTTGCATTCCATGTAGAGACTCAGATATGGAAATGATGTCTTAAAGAGAGCAACCAGAGGCATTTGCCTTAGAAAGAGGAGATTTAAAGAATACAATGCTCTTTTAAGTGTCTGAAAGCCTGGTAGATGCAAGAGAGGATGGTGTGCTGTATGTTGTTGCAGTAGTAACCCATGAGGCAGAGGTCTGGAGAAATCTGTGTTGGGGCAGACTAGGTGCTTCAGCCCTGGAAAATGGAGGAGGATTGGCTGGCGGCAGCCCAGAATGACAAAGCCAAGGTCTTAATAGAGTTAGGCTGTTTGGAGTGGAGATTAGTGTAGAGATAAAAGTTTTTAAACTCTTGGTGCTTTCAGGATCTGATTGGTACTCAGGCAGGAGCCACAACTTTGACTTTCTTCCCTAATCATCCAGGGTTCTCTCTGTTAGCTTTCTGAATGACTACTTTTAATTAATTCAGTGTGTCCCAATATTTCCAAAGGGGTGTACTGGTTGCCTGGCAGCCTCTGACTTGTGAAGATGAGTGAGATAATCACCCCCACTTCAAGAGACAGGGGATAAAGAGTGTGACCTTAAAAGGAAGAAAAGGCAGAGGCATCCAAGCACATTAAAAACCAACATTCCTGAGAACTAATGCGAGCATTGGAATGTGAATCTCTTTTATAGTCACTTCAATTTAATATTTACTGTGCTCAAGTTAGTACCTATGAAAATTCAAACTAAAACCGAGTGTGGTGGGGCTCTCCTTTTATCCAGCATTCTAAGAGGCTGAGGCAGGAGGACTGCAAGTTTGGGCTTAGCCTCGGCAACTTAGCTACTTAATGCAACTCTGTGTCAAAATAATAAATAAAAAATGGCTGAGGGGGTAGCTGAGTGAAAATGCCCTGTGTTCGATCTGATCTCTGGTCCTGAAAAAAAAATTTCAGAGTAAAATAACACTCATACAGAAACATTCATGGACATTTATTGCTTATCTGCTAAGGGATCCTTGGTTTAGCATTCTGGCTCAAACATACCATCCAGGTCCTAATTCGTCCTTTCCTTCCATTCTGTAGCCTCAGCATCCTTAGATTTGTTATCTCATGCTGGAGAAATGGCTTCCGTGGTTCCCAGGCATTACTTTCTCACAAAAGAACATTTAATACAACAAATGATGTTATAGCCACATTATTTGTTATTGCCTCTATTGCATCTCAGAAGCAACCAGAATGTTCTTCAACTGGTAAATAGATCAGGAAAAGTTGATACATCCAAACAATGGAATGTTATCTGATAAAAAGAGATGAGTTGACAAGCTACAAAAAGATATGGAGGTACATTAGGTGCATCCTGCTACATGGGAGGAAAGGGCCAGTCTGTGAAGGCTACCTACTCTATGAGTCTAGGTTGTACAGTACTCTGAAAAAAGCCAAATTATGGAGACAGCAGGAAAGATGAAGAAGCGGGGGGGCTACATTGATGGAGAGCATGGGACTTGTGAAGCAATGTGTGGCTGCAATGGCAGGTATCTAACATTACGCATTTGTCAAAACTATAGAACACACAACACAGACAGTCAACCCTGGTGCAAACAAGAGACCTCAGTGAATAATAATATATCAATGCGGGGTGTAGTGGTGCATGCCTGTAATCCCAGTACTCAGGAGGCTGAGGCAGGAGGATCACTGTGAGTTCAAGACCAGCCTGGGCTATATAGTGAGTTCCAGGTCAGTCTCAATACATAGTGAGGCCCTGTCTCAAAAAAGAAACAACAACAACAACAAATAATAATAATAATAATATATTAAAATTGGCTCATTAATTTCAACAACTCACTAATGTAATAGTACTAAAGGAAACTATGCCAAGAAAGTTGGGGAACTCCAGGTATACAGAACTCTTTGTACTATGTACTTTATTTTTCTGTGAATCTAAAACTGTACTAAAAAAGTATATTAACTATTTTAAAAATTCAATACACCAAAGGAGAGAAGGAGGTCAGAAATTGCACTCCATATTTCTTTCATTTTATTAGAGAGCAAAATTTTTGCCAGAACTCCTAATATGTGTTCTCTAATATCTCATTGGCCAGATATGGGTCAATTCCAGTTGCTGAAGAGAGTGGGAAACAGATGCCTGAAAAAGACTGGGGGTTGGAAAAAGCCCGAAAACAACTGTTGGGTTAGTCAGCAAGAGAATCTGAACTGAACTGCTCCTGCAGATGTGGAAGTTATGTGTGAAGAATTGTAAGACTCAGCTACTTAACACTAGTGGTTGGTTGGGTATGGTGACACATGCCTATAATTAGAGCTACTTGGGAAGCTGAGACAGGAGGACTTCAAGTTCCAACCTATCCTGGGCAACTTACTGAGACCCTGTTTCAAAATAAAAAATAAAAAGAGCTGAGGCTGTAGCTCAGTATGAAGTCCTGGGTTCAATCACCAGTATATATATATAAAAGTTTAAAGAAAGAAATAAAAGAGAAACTAAAACTTGTACAATTTAAGAGACTTCACAAAAATTAAGTTTTTGTGAGAATTGGAGGAATTCTACACTCAATAAGACATGTGATACAAAGATGAAATTCCAGCCAGTGACTGCTGAAGAAATATTTTCCCAGTCAAGAATCTATCAGTAAGGAAGTGATTCCTTTTTCCCCCTTCTGTCTACCGCCCAGCTCAGTGATGTAACACCCAGGACACTGAAAATGTGTCGCTCCCCACAGGAGAAATGTAACCTAAGGGAGTTTGGTCTCAGTAGTTCAGCATCCATCCTATCATCCACCCCGACAGCATCTTCTAAACAGTATTTTGGAAAAACGTCCTGTAGTAACGGCTGGTGAAATAGGATTCTGTTGGAGGCAGATAAGAAGGGTCAGAAACATGAAGAAGGAACAGAGCAGAGGGCTCATGTTTCCATTCATCCTCTGACAAAAAAGAAGCTGCAGACCTCCGCTGGGCCTCATCGGACGATGGCAGAGAATTCTAAATATTGGCTGGACTCTGAAAGAATCCAGGAATTATCCATCCCTCTCCTGCATGGAAAAACACCAGACCTGTATAAACATTTCTTCATTAAAGGAAGATTAAAAAGAAGCTGCAAAAAAGTTAAATTACCCAAGAGAGAGAGGTCAGCTTTTCCAAAATTAAAAGGAATTGTAAACTTTAAAAATGACATTCTAAGAGAAGGGGACATTATATAAATTACCTGATTTGTGTTCTACTCATTTTTTTAAAACTCCAAAACCATAAACACCAACACAAATGATAATACAATAACAGTCTTAGACAAAAATAAAATAGAAATGAACAAAATAAAGGAAGACAATATAAAAATGTAAAGTGTAGCTATAAAATAAAAATGTCTATTAGAAGCAATAAAGTGTAGAACAAGCACCGACACAAAAGAAATTGTTCATTTGGAGAAGAAGACCTCAGGAGCTTTTTCCAAATTAGGGTGGAAAATGGGATAAATCCAAAAAATCAGTGGCAAGAGGAATTTATTTTAAAAGAACTTTTTAAACAAGTTGATAAAGTAATTTGTATTTTTAATTAAGATAGGGATCAAATGGAATGAAATGTAACTTTCTAGAACCCAGGAAAAATCAAAATCTTCAGGTTCAGGGCCATATAAAATTATTTTAAAAACAAAAATGTTTATTCTTATGGAATTATTATATTCCAAATATAAAGAAACAGCTATAATTTTACTTTAAACATAGAGATTATCTATAAAATAATAAATTTTGTAGATGTGTGATCTAAGATTTCTTCTTTATAATATTAAACGCTAGAAAAAGAAGGTAATCAGATTTACAGGGTAGAAAGCTTGTAACATAAAAATGCTTGTTTAATTAATTATAAAGGTCATTAATTGGAAGTTAACATAAGGCATTGATGAATATGGATAAAATGCCATCCATGTACCATTACTATTAAAAAGCACCAAGATATAAATCAATAATAAAATGATGTATCAAAACAAAGAACTCAAGGATCAAAACATTGTGGTATTTTGGAAATGAAAGGAGTATACTAAAACAAGTAAAATACCGAATTAAAACTGTTGTGCCCAAGTTGCGAAGTCCCCAAAGACCACCAAGGAGTCTCTTCCAATGCAATTACAAGAGCAGTTTATTGCAAGCTTGAGCCTGGACCCTCGGGTGTCACCATCACAGAGGCTTCAGACCGAGAGCCCAGACCCATCTTTGAGGTAGGATTATATTGGGTTGGGGATACTCTCCCTTTTTATAGATGCTATTTTTATCTTTCATTTTCTCTTGGATATTTGAGGGGTACTGGGAGGGCACTTACTGGAAAATTACTAATACCTATGTTTACAGAATCAATTCCTCTTTTTAAAGAACATCTGATTAAATAATTTCTATAATTAACAAAGACTAAATATGTAAGTAGTGACTAGTACCTATGTCAGCAGTGGCTACCTATGTAAGCTGTGACTAGTACCTATGTTGGCTAAATCAGTTTCTCCTTTTAAAGAACACTGATTATCTTAAGCAGGGAGAATTCATCTTTAGATCCTAAAAAGAGGAACAGAAACAGGGTGGAGATGGCCTAAGACAGCTTGCCCTAAAAAGAGGAACAGAACACAGGGAGACTGTCATACAGAATGAAATTTTTGCAGCTGTGTTCTGGGCAAGGGGCACAGAGGTGGGCAAATGGCACAGAGGTGGGCAAAGGGCACAGAGGGAGTCCACCTTGATCTGAAAACTTGGTCCTTACATTCCCCCCTTCTCAAGGACCTTAGGGACCCAATCATGGGAATTTGGGCATGGTCCTCATTAAGCTACTTCCTGCTGAAAGGGGGTGACATGGAACCTAAAAAAATGGTGCAAGGATCTTTTAGGTCCTCAAGATCAGGGTTGGGTCTTATATCATTTGTGCCAGTGGTAGTTTTGATGTGCCTCTAGTTCTTCTTCTACTTTAGATCTGGCATCCTGTAGGAGCTCTTTTTGTTGTTAATTCTTGGAGAGTTCTAGGGGAGGTAAGAGGAACATATCTATTAGACAGGCAGCATTTTTATCAGTGTCTTTCAGCTTCTCTTAGGTATTTAGGCCTTAGGTCCCACAATTGTATCTTATATAATCTCTGTTTTTTTTAATTTAAGGGAGTCAGTTTTAGTGACTTGAGGAAAACTGCAACCCAATAGATCCAATAGGGATAAACTATGGGATAGGATGTAGGGAAAGTAGGGTAATGGCAGAAATTTTATAGCTCTACCTATTGGGATCTAACTACCCAACTGGCTAGAGGCTCTCCATTACCCAATTTGGTCTCAGATCTTTTACCAGATTGAATTTTAAGCTATGTTGTATACAATATCCTCTAACAAAATCTATGTCCCTTATTCTGATTGACTTGTTTACTCTCACCTGACCATTACCAAACTTTGGGTGGCACAATAAAGACAGATTTTTGAGAATACAGAATTGAGAGCCATTTCAGGGCTGCTGGTGGGATTCATTTTTTCTGATGGTCCCAAAGAATTTGTCTACCTTTAGAGTGCTTGGGCTAAATGCACGTCCGGCCCTTAGAAAGAAAAAGAAAAAGAAAAAGGATTAGACAGAAAAGGGACATTATAATTTTTTTTTAGACACTTGAGATTTCTTCATCTTCAGGAGGAGGCTGATATTGTTGTCTCAGTATCATTAATTGTACAGAACTTATTTCCTGCCTAATAAAAGCAATCAACTTATTGATTATATAAGATCCTATTACAAGCAAAATTAAACCTAAAATTAGAAATCCAGCAAAGAAGTTAGCCAGGGGGATGTGAACCAACTCTCAAACCACCCTTGGTTTTGTACTTTTTTTCCTTTTTTTGTTTCTTTAGTCCTTTTTTAACTTTAGCCATAGAATCTCTGACTATCTTTGAATGATCAGTATAACAACATTTTTTTCCAAGGCTGCACATATGCCTCCCTGCTGTTGGAAAATTAGATTTATCCCTCTTTTTAAATTGCAGAATCAATTCAGCAAGGGAGCTAAAAGACTCTTGTGATTTAGTGATTGACAATTTTATTTTTTTTTAATATCTTGATCAATTGTTATCCACAGGCCAATGTATTGCTGATGTTGTATAATGAGGGCGGTGGTTCTAATATTAGCCCCTGCCATACCCATTTTTAATAATACTGTCAAGGTCACAGCCATTACTGGGTCTCTTTTTTTTCCCGGTTTTAATTTATCCTTGAATATTTTGAAATATTTGCCCAATTTTAACAGCTGTCATCTTATACTGGATAAGCCCAGTTGAGATAATTTTATAAAGTTTCAAGATACAGGGTGGCCTTTTAAATAAGACCTCACATGAGGAGAACCCAATAAGACTTGGATAGTTTTTAATTTAAAGGCCAAAGGGAGCAGACCAACTCATTTTTTTTAACCTTATAAGAAGTCTGAGATCAATAAGCAGTATAACAGTTTAGCTAGATCTTGTATAACCTCTGTTACAAATGATTGTTCATGGTCACTGCCTATGGAGAGAGGCAGACTAAACCTTGAAATTTTAATAAGATCTTACATATTTTTGAAGCCTGTTTTATTTTTATAGGGAAGGCCCCATGCCATCTAGAAAAATATAAACCCATTATAGGGGGTGAGTATAATAATCTAAAATTTTTGTTTAGTTACCTTTTTGGCTCATATGCCTATCTTAGCATTGTTGTTTGCTATTATCTTTCTTTTTTAATTATTCTAGCTACTTTGTCAGATTTCTACATTGCCTTAAATAACTATATTATATCATAATTATTTTAATAAATTTGTCCTCTGCTGTGAGAAGACCACACCCATATAGATCATGCCATAGACATACCAAGTGGCAATCAGGAAATCTGTATAAACACTTATCCTCTTTTTCTTTTGCCCATTGGGGAGCCTGTATGAGTGCCCATAGCTCTGCTCATTGAGCTGACCATCCAATGGGGAGGGGTCCAAGTTGAACCATTTTATCTTGAGTCATCTCTGCATAGTCAGCATATCATACCCCATTTTTCATGAAATTGTTCTCATCCTTGAACAGGATGAAATCAATCTCACGCAGCGAGTTTTTCTGCAGATCTAGATGACTGGAGAACAATTCGTCAGTGAACCCAAGGCACTTGTGATCAGGGGGCCAGGTTCTGAGGGCAAAAAGTAGCAGGATTTAAGGTTTTAACTGGAACAAAATATAGGCAGGGATTCTCACAGATGAGGGCATCATATTATGTGACTATTATTTGAGAATCATCAATGTCTTGTTACTCAATAGTTTTAAAAGGCATAAAGAAACCAAACAATTTTTTTCCTAAGGTTAAACAAAGAGCTATCTCTTTATAGTTGGATCTAAACTTTAAGATAAATATATCATTGGCTAATTTTTAGGGGCCTATTACTTCAATGAGCACCCTAAGGCAATATGAATTCTTTTTTAATTAGATACAAACTAAAAGGCTGGATCACTTTTAGGATCCCTGATACAGGGGGCAGCCGAATTAGTTTTGGCTATTTAAATGCTGATTCTTGTTCTTTATCCTATAATAATTATTGTCTTTCGGGGCCCTTTAATCTAATCAGGTATCAAAAACATTTTAATAGAACCTCAATCTATTTTTTACAAAAATCTTATTTTGAAAATAAGCATTATAAGCACATAACAATAACATATTTAAAATCTAATTCTTTGATGATAACCAATGTAAACACTTTATAATAACAGATTTAACCACGTTTATTGGGGATATCATCTTCTCAGAAGGTCATTAGTGAATAATGACCAGAATAAATTTTACTGAATATCTATCTTTTTACTATTTTCAGAAGTCTATTTAGACCTGAATTTATATTTAATTATCCTGACAAAATTTTGACTTATAAAACCAGATTATAAAAATTAAGAAATTATTAATATCCTTTTATCATTTTACTCAAAATATAATTGGACAAACACCTTTTGATCAATTGGGCACAGACAAATGTATAAAAAAATTTATGAAACAGTGCCTGCAAGGCAGGAGACAGCACCACTGAGCTAAATCTCTGGCCCTAAAATCTCTTTTAATTCAGACTAATCAAAGCTTTTACAGATCAATTAACAAAAATCACTTATAGAATTATAATAAAAAGAAATGAAAACTTTGTTACTATAAAAATAAACCTTCTATAACAAACTTGAAACCAACAAGCAAACATACATATTTTTTGTTTAATCACTTTCACATACCTTCTCTACATATCCAAGCCTTTTGATCTTATACATTTTTCTTTATGTCTTTCCAACAAGACAAACATACAAAATCCTTTCATATCACAAGTATATCTCTTTTACCCATAGCTTTCTTAATATCTTCTTCTATCTCATTTTATAACAAACTTCAGTTGTTAGTCTTAAAATGTTCTTTTCCTGTTCTCAGATTATTATATTTTAAAATTTAATTGGTTACCCATAGAATATTAACCTTGAATTTTTTATTAACAGAGTACAAAGAGCAAACTAACCCTATAATTGCAATTTGTAATATACTAGAAATATTTTAAACACACCAATGAAACTTCATTTAAATTGAAACAAAGATACATTTTTAACACATTTTTTTTTTATTTGCACCCTCTGGTGCAATAGAGGTAAACAATTTTGTTCTTGCTTTCTATTTCTTTTATACTTTCGATCTTAGAAATTCTGGGAGGGGGAAGCAGCTTAATTTTCTCTAAAAAGGGGAAACACTAGGATTTGCCTGCAATGGTGTCACATTTTTGAGAGGCAAATTTACCACAGGAAAACAGCAAGTTTGGCAAACAATTATTTTAAAACCAGAACTAAATAATTTTTACTAGTAGCTGATTACCATGGAGCAGAAGCTTGAGTAGCTCCTAGACATTAGGCTCCAAATTATTAAAGTCTCAGATAAGTGAAACAAAGGCAGATAACTTCCCTTTTATCTAGAGTTGTCTAGGGGGCAAAGTCTGACTTAGCTGAGATCATGATGACTCACAAAGTTTCTTAAGCATCTTTGATTGCAATTTTATCTTATAGTCTCTCATAAAATTTTTATTAAAATTCTAAATTATATGCTTAAGAACAGCCGGCCCAGCACCAATATTTTCCATGACCATTAGCTATTCCCTTGTCCAGTGATTCAAGACAAACAAAGTGGGGGTGTCATTTGTCAGCCAAGTTCTGTGCTTTTCAGCTCTTTCAGGCCCACTCGGACTAAAGGAGAGTTTCTCATTGTAAGAGTCAACGTTATGTCCTTTTAAGTGTGGCCACAGACTCTCAGGACTGACCCACACAAGCTCTGCAATGCCGGGAGGGCTCTTTAAGTGCAAGCGCCTCCTCCCTTTGTTTTGGTGCACAGATGAAGCTACTGATGGCTTTCGTAGCTCATTACATTCACTCTCCTAACCAAGTCTCTTTCATACACACAGTCACACAATTGGTTAATACATTCCCTCCCTGGGGCCCCTTCCAAAGACAAACTAGGGGGCTACCCAGGGGATCTTACCATTTAGATATATTTATTTTCTTTCTTTTTATTCCACTACCAGTGAGCTGGCCTCTGCTTCCTAGAAAGGGAACCTAGGAAGTCCCAGGGAAGTGCCTCTTCCCTTTCAAGGAGGCGGGCAGTCACTCTGTCCAGTGAGACTTGGGTTAAGGTCCAATATGGGCTGTTTCAGTTAGTTCCTTCTTTCCTGCTGGAGAATTTGACTCTGCATTTATCTTCCTGCTCAAGAAAAAAGCCAATTTAATATTAATGAGAAAGCAATTTAGCAAGGTGTTTTTGGAGCAGGATCTTCAGAATTTTCTTTCTCTTTGGTAACCAATATTGGGTCCAGAAGCTGTGAGGGCAAAAGAGGTTTTAACCAGAGAAGGGGATTTCCCAAACAACAATAATTTGATACTTCCATTTTTTTAATTTCACAGACAAACCAAGAGCTCATGCTTTCACTTCTTTAAAGTGTTCAATCATTAAGAAAAGGGGAATAATTTAATTTGGGACAGTCCCATTATTATTGATCACATCCATCTTTGTCTACATAAAACCATTCACAATCTATACAAAACCAACAGACAAAACATATACAATCACAAAGGACACCAAAAAACACCAAATATCACACACAGGTGGTGGCATAACAATGCCAGCATGGGAGTGACCCACTTCACCTTAGTAAAGACAGAAAAGAAAAAGCCTGAGTTCGATCCGCAAACTCTGCATTTGATCTGCGAATGACCTGGGGGTAGGAACGTCTTCCACTCTTCCCCTCCTGTTGGACTTGTATAGGCTCATCAGCCCACAACTCACAGTCAGCATAAAAAGACCCACGGGTTTTAGATATTAAACTAGTACAACAATAAAATAAAACAAAAGAAAAAGACACTCATATGTGCACATTCCATTGGCCAATCTCCTTCTGAGGGAGTCCTTGGGTGCTTGGGGATCCCGGATGAGCCCCCAAATGTTGAGCCCAAGTCATGAAGTCCCCAAAGACCACCAAGGAGTCAGGTCCGATGCAATTACAAGAGGAGTTTATTGCAAGCTTGAGCCTGGACCCTAGGTGTTATCATCACAGAGGCTTCAGACCGAGAGCCCAGACTCATCTTTGAGGCAAGATTATATTGGGTTGGGTATACTTTCCCTTTTTATAGGTGCTATTTTTATCTTTCACTTACTCTTGGATATTTGAGGGGTACTGGGAGGGCACTTACTGGAAAATTACTAATACCTATGTTTACAGAATCAATTCCTCTTTTTAAAGAACATCTGATTAAACAATTTCTATAATTAACAAAGACTACATATATAAGTAGTGACTAGTATCTATGTCAGCAGTGGCTACCTATGTAAGCTGTGACTAGTACCTATGTTGGCTAAATCAGTTTCTCCTTTTAAAGAACATTGATTATCTTAAGCAGGGAGAATTCATCTTTAGATCCTAAAAAGAGGAACAGAAACAGGGTGGAGATGGCCTAAGACAGCTTGCCCTAAAAAGAGGAACAGAACACAGGGAGACTGTCATACAGAATGAAATTTTTACAGCTCTGTTCTGGACAAAGGGCTCAGAGGTGGGCAAAGGGCACAGAGGGAGCCCACCTTGACCTAAAAACTTGGTCCTTACAAAACTACATTAGAATATAAAAGAATTTTACAAATGAAAGTATAAGGCTTGCATAAAATAATTATCTGTGTTGAATAGTATAGTATATAACTACAAAAGTCAAGAGATTTGTAGCAAGATAAAATGAAGTGAAAATATCTAAAAAGTCTGTTTTAATAGGCAGAGATAATAAGTACTACCATTCAAAATGCAGATCAAAACAGCAATATAAATTTTAAAAGAATTTTTTAAACAGAAAATATTCCCTGATAGAAATAGAAACAGGATATTACATAACAAGTAAGAAAAAACATATATATTTTTAATGCACTGCAGATAATAAGGAAGAAAACAAATAGAATAAAATTAAGCATGGGTTTGTACAATAAATAGGCTTGGAATCATATTTCTTCATCTGCAAAAGGAATACAATCCAGTTGTATACAAATTTCAAGACATAAAACTGGACAAAAGAAACACAAAAATGATGAAAGATAAAGAGCAAGAGCAAATATAGCAGGAAAATAACAAATGAAAGGACTGGATGTTCCAAAATTTATATCTCACATGGTAGAACTGAAGATAAACAGTAAATGAAACAATTCATTTACATTGAAGATAGCACATGATTCTTTATTTGTAAGATACAAAAGCACATGAAAACAAATATAAAACCTTTCCAGTGGTTAGAGAAGAGGAGTTGGAAAGATAATGTTTTTCTGGAGTAAAGGGTCAGTATCACAGAGACATCAAGTATTCCAAAAATAATTCATTATTTTAGTGCAAACTTCATGAAACAATCAGCTCCCAAATATTGTTTTAGAAAGTAGATAAAATTATTCTAAAGTTCTTACAGAAGATTAATAGTACCAGGGATCAAACTCAGGACCTTATGCTTGCATGGCAGGCAGTGGAACCACTGAGCTAAATCCCCAGTTGTTCGGTGTGAATAACAGACAAACACACAGAAGCACTCCGTGGCTCCTCCTATTCCGTGGCATTTCTCTGGTTGCAGTCTACTTCACTCTGCAGTGCAATCTCAAGTTTGATCTTTAAACCAATGCCTTCCATTCACTACCAGGCTTTCCTCATGACTCCTTATGAAGGGAAGAAAGCCATCAAACAGACATTTCCATAACCTCTACCTCCATTTATTTTTCCTGTGACTGTGAAGGCAGTTTAATTCCACTTGTCAAAGCCACCACATTATGAATCTCATGTAAACATTATCTCTCAAAGATTTTCTTCATCTCTCTTTCTCTTTCTTGATTACCACTTCTTTCCATTCAGAAGCATTCTTTAATGTCTCCATTGATAAAATAACAAAAAATCTTCTTAAGGTCCAAATGCTCAAAAATAATTTTTATTTTCCTCTCAGAGTCTGATCTGATGTTTAGCCCATCTGATCGCTACT
This sequence comes from Fukomys damarensis, assembly GCF_012274545.1. Taxonomy (NCBI): domain Eukaryota; kingdom Metazoa; phylum Chordata; class Mammalia; order Rodentia; family Bathyergidae; genus Fukomys; species Fukomys damarensis. The sequence continues at coordinate 3,593,810 of NW_022900925.1, forward strand.
TCCAACATGCCACCAAAATTGCTATCTCCTATTCTACCAGGGTCAAATGTATGCTGATGGTTTCAGTTTTTCATCTTCACCTAATCAAAGTTCTCAGCTACATTCTAATGCCCTCCTCCAAATAATAGCCTCTCTTCCCTTGTTCTGGTGACTCCATACTCTTCTTTCTTCTTCCCACTTCTTGGCTCCATTTTCCATTCTCTTCTGAGGTCTCTTGTAGTTTCTGCAGGCTGGAGTTGTTTATTTATGGTTTATTCCTGGGTTGGCATCTACTTTCTCTAGACTTCCTACATGATCTCCTCACATTGTTCCGTTTGACTTTACCTGTCCACTTGGATCTCTTTCTTTTCCAGACTTGTTAGGCACTGTTAGCCCCAACAGCTTCAAATGCTTGACAGCCATCTCAGCTGACTCCTGTCTAAAGCAGAGCTCATGTTTCCACTGTACTCTCAATATGACTCCATCTTTTGTCTACTTTATTCTGTGTACAACATCTTTGTCACTCAGACTAGAAAACTTCAAATTATTCCTGACCTCTGTCTTATTTTCATCTGTTTAAATCAGTCATCAGTCTTTTTAGTTCCAAATTCTAAAGAATTAATTGACTTATCAACTATTTCCCTATTAACTTTGTGTCAGATTATCATTTTTCTGCAGATTGTTTTGACGTCTTTCACTCTTGATCACCTCCAAACTTATCTTCACTCTGCAAACAGAAAACAAATAAGACAGAAAAATAAATCTAATCACTCAGCTCCCTTGATTAAAGTTCACCAATGGTACTCTTAAACATGGAGTTTTATGCTTTGGGGTCATTGTGGTTAGTGGTATTTTGTAATGATCTTTGTTTCCTTGTTTATTTCTTCTTCTTCCACTTAGCTGTAAGACCCACAAGGTCAGGGATTGTGCTTTCTGCTTTATTTTCATGAACCAATCTTTAGCTCAGGGTAGGGCACAGGCCTGTGAAGAATCACAGCTTGATTCTTCAAGGTACTAACATTGGCATAATTACAACAGTATGGTACTGTAGCAATGAAGGGCAATCAAACAGTATAATACAAAATATAGACCCACATACATGACATTACGTATTATTTTACGCAGATAGGATGTAAAAAAAATTTACAATGTCCACATTACTCAACCTTAATTTGCAGGAAAAAAAAAACTGAAAAAACTAGAGGAAAAAAAACATCTTCACATCATGCTATAAATAAAAAAAAGATAAATGCCAGAGGACACCATTAAATCACTAGGAGAAAATGTAGGTGAATACTTTGTAACTATTAAAGACAACATTTTTTAGTGTAACTCCAAAGGACTTATTTTTCACAAAGAAAAATCTGCAAATATGTAGTAAAATCCTTAAAATTTTTTCATGCTCTTACCCTATTTTATGTTCTAGAAATTTATACTGTAAAAACTGTGAGATATTGTTACTAAAATGCATATCTGAAGATATTTAATGCACTGTGTTTACTAACAGCAAGGAATTAGAAGTGATCTAAGAGCAAGGAATTAGAAGCAGATGTTTTAGGATATTATTAAACAATTATGATACAAACAGACAACGCAATACTCTACAGCCATCCTAGATTGAATCTTAAGAAATGTAAGGAATGGAAAATAAAAGAAATGTTTACAAGGAAGACTTAAGAGAAGAAAAAGAGGCTCTCAACAAAATACATATAATTCTAATTTGTATATTTTAAAATATATGAAAAAGAAAATACAATAAAATATTTCTGAAACCATGTACATTGCATGAACATTACTTTTGTAATCAGAAAATGTTATTTTAAAAATACAAATTGCTAGGTAGATCAATATTAGATGAATATTAAACCATAGAAGTAAGATCCAAACATTTGTTTGAAATTTTTCAGTGTATATGAAAATAGTTTTTATCAAGCTATGACAATTTACAATTTAGAAAACTCCTAAGAGAATATTCACAAATATATTTATGAAAAATTTACAGTCATTAAAACGTTTATGCTAAAATAAACATAAGTTGAACAGAAAGTGGATTTAGGGAAGCTGTATTCAAGAAAATATTGTTACCTATATTCAATGAGTCCCATGGCTGGCAAAGGAAATGTGATCCAAGAAGTGTGATGAATGCAGAAATCATGTATTTTCATTCATTTTAAAAAATACTATTAAACATCTGTGATCAAGGCTCTTTTGGGGACACAAGGAAGGTAAAAAAATAGTCAAAATTGCTCAAAGAGTCCCTGAGTTGGAATTTTAAAGGGTTGCTTAGAAGTTAGGATGAAATTAGGCATCTGTTTAAAAAATGTGAATAACGTTCTCCATCCAACAGAGTTGGTTTTATTTTCCCTTTACTTTTCCACTTTCTGCAACATCTCAATGTACTTATTTTCTAGAAGGAACCCAAGACAAAAACAGCCGCAAATGTTTGTTGGGATCACTGGTAAAGAATGGTTGGTGGTTTGCAACATATAAATAGAAGAAACTACAACCAGTTTTAGCCAATCTGACGCCATGAAAAAGCTGATGAAGAAATAATGACAGTGTCTTGCATCTTTCATAAGCTCAGATCTGATCGGAGCCCTCAACAAGTGGTGCTCACATAGTTCTGCTCTGTTATAGACATTACCACCCTTGTCAGGGTCAGGTGCAAGAAATTCAGGCTGCTGTCCTTGAGACTTCTGGGAAATTAAACATGGTACCCCTCTGAGAGGGCAATCTCAAAAGATGTCATTCTTTCTCAGTAGAAATTGTCCTCATGTACTTGGTACTGATAAATTACCACTACCTATTTTTATGTTTCACCCTCTCTTGCTCTCTGTTTCCTTAAGGCAGCTTGTCCTTTCCGTGTTCATAATCACAATATTCAATGAAGCACTGACAGTTCCTGGAGATTTATGAATAGTTCCACAACTGAAACTGAAATTGAAATTGAAACTGCAGTACATAGGCCAGAGAGATTTGTTTTATTTAATATCAGAGAGACTATGATGCAGGTCATTCAGATTTTCACCTATTTTAGAAATGATAATATACTTGACTACATTGCTTAATAGCGTATTTTCATATCCGTGAGCCAGTCTAAACCTCACAGGATCCCAGTAAGGTACAAAGAGTGAGTCTTGTTCTTACTGTCATTTTTACATAAGGGTCAGGAATTTGATACATTTTCTCAAGGCCATACAGTTTAGTAAATGCCAGAGACAGTGCTAAATTGCGGAACACCTCTCCTTAAATTAGGTGGTTCTTCCATTCCCTCAGCTGTCAAAATTAGACACATTCATTTGGTTAGCAACTCTTTTATCCAGAATCTACTATAAGTGAGGTGTGGTCTGGGCCCGGGGAACCTAACAGCGCATAACACACATGACTCCCTTGCCTTTGGGGACTTTTGAGTTCAGCTGGTGGAAATAAACAACAAGCAATTAATTAATGACTGAGAATGTTGGGTGGGCTGAACTATAATGAAATATAGCCTCTTTAGTGAGCATCATCAGAAATTCAGGATTCTTTGAGGAGGGAACATTTGATCCCCACTCCAAGTGACACAAAGCAGCCAGCCACATGACTCTCTAGATGGAAAATGCATGCAGAGGACACAGCAAATGAAGAGGCTTGAGGCAGGAACAAGCTTAACACGTTTCTGGGATGATAACCGGAGTATAGGGACATAGGGGCCTGGGGATTCTGTTTTAAAGCAGCTGAAGATGCAGGCATAGTCTGACAGGATAGGAAAAGATGTTTGGACTTTAATCCTAGGGCAGTGTGAACCTGCTGGAGGGTTAGAGCCAAGGACTGATATCTGATTAACAAGTTTAAAAAATTCATCAACTGTGTGAAATCCAACCAATAGATTGTGTCAAAACAAGAGCAGAAACACCAGTAGGAGCAATCGGTAGGAGACCCAGTAGGAGGACACATTAATGATCCACAGAAGGAATATGGTATTTACTCCAGGGTGAAAGCCTTGGGGATTGGGAGCAGTGCTTTGACTTGCACTGCATTTTGGTTCAGCCAGAGCAGAGATATTTGCATTTTAGAACCACTTGTTAGATCTGAAGAGGGCAATGGGTGCCATTCTATCTACAGCATGACCTCATTTTAAAAAGAAATTAGAGAAAATTGGTGCATATTTATTTGTGAAAGGTTTGAATAGGTATAGAAAAGCCGATATGGAAAGATGCCCAACAAACTGATAACAGTAATGATCTCAGAAGTGTGGAAAGAGAGGGAGGGCCTTCTTTTTTTTTCCCCTTGATGTGCTCATCTTGTTTAAAAGCACATATTCTATAAAATTAGTATTACAAACAAATCGCTTTTAAAACACCATTTGGAGAAGGAACTGAAAGTAGGACCACTATGTAGAGAGCAACTGCATGGTTGAAGGTCAGAGAGGAGAGTGGGGTTGATCATGTGGAAAGAAAAATAGGAAGGAGGGAAAGGTATATTAACAATCTCATTATATTCAGGGTGTAATGCAGGAAATCTGCAGGACTGAAAGACTCACCCCCCCACTTATGAGGTAGAATGTGATGCTTTTCACTGAAATAGAAACAAGGTTCTGGACAAGAGCTAGCAAGTTTAATGGTAAATAGTGCTTTGTGAGCTCAGAAGAGGTGTCTGGGCTGCTGCAAAGAAAATCATTGCAGTTCACTGTAGCAAAGTCTGGACACCGAAGAGGAATGTGTTGGGGATCAGAGGGGAAGGGTTTGGGATCAAGTATCTTCAAACCCCACAGTGAGGCTGATATGACAATCTAAAGAAAACTACAACATTCTCCAGGAATCATTGTTGAGACCCCTGAAATAATCACAACTCATTTTATTTTTGCAATGAAAAATAAATTATTTAATAAAGCATAATCCTAGGTGAGGGTATATTTGAGCTCCATGGAAGGATTAAAGAAGGTCTATGGCAAGTATGTCCTGCCATACACCAGGTCCCTTTACCCTCCTACCCAAGTTCTTAGGAGTGCAGGAGAGGGATTTGCCACAGCAGTGAAATAGAAAAGGCAGTCATTGATGGACCATAAATTATGTAGAGTCCTTGTAAAAAGGAAGGCAGATCAGTTGGGAAAGGAGAAAACAAGAATGAAAATACTTGACAAAGACAAGATGGCACTGCTCATAGGGCAAAGGGGCACCACGGTCAGCCTGGGAGGACTGCAGACAAACCTTGGAAGGTTGAGGTCTCCAGGTAGCACTCTTTCTTCTGCTAAAGACAATCAGTCATCCGCAGTGCCCTAGACGGTAGAAACTAATCCAAGCTGCATCACCACTGCCTCCTCTCCTCCCACCCACCACCTCTTCCATTCCCTCATAAGCCCCCACCCCTTCAACTTCACTCTACCTACCTTGGACTGGTGGCGACACCTGCATCTCAAATGCTTGATGGGAAAATGAAGCAAACAAAACTGAAGCAAATGTTAATTTATAAATTCGTTGAAATGGCTACACTGAGAACCCTCCATGTCAAAATATAAGTGTGGTCAACATTTGAGGAATGCTCATCCAAGTACACTTCGGAAAAATGGAGCAATTAAAAGAAAAACTTAAAAACTTTTAAAAATCCTGTTCAAAAACAGAAGCCAGAGACAAACTGTGAGGAGGACAGGACAATTAGTAAATAAATTTCACAGTAGGTCTAAAATCTTCCTCTCTTTTCCTGGGTATGAATACTTTCATCGCGTGTCCTCAAATTGCCTTGTGATGCCCAGAAGAATCACCTTCCTCCCTTTTCCCCTCTTACTAGAAACACAACTTGTTCTTTCTTTTCCTCATCTATTGATATGGCTGTAATTTGCTAGGTTGGCCCAACAGATACTGGGAACAGATTTCTTTACAGTGTGGTAAAATATATATAACCTAAATTTTTATCACTTAATTTTTTTTTCAGTAGTCAGAATTGGAACCAAGGACTACTGAGCTACATCCCCATCCTTTTCTATTTTTCATTTTGAGGCAGGTTTTCACTAAATTGCCCAGACTAGGCTCAAACTTGTGAATCTCCTGCCTCACCCTCCCAATTAACTGGGATTACAGGCACACACCATAGGTCTGTATATGACTTATTTTACTATTGTGTAAGTGTCCAGTTCAGTAGCATTAAAATAAGTACATTCACATTATTGTACATCTATCATCACTACCCATCTCCAGAAGTTTTTCACCCTTTTCAATAGAAAATCTATATTCATTAAATAATAACTCTCCACTTGTTAAATAATAACTCCCCTCCCCCAACCCTGACAACCACCACTCCTCTACATTCTACTGTCTCCTACTCGTTCTATTGTCTACTACTCTGAATATCTCATATAATAGAGTCATATGCTAGTTGAGAATGAGTCACTTATACAATGGTGGTTCCATAAGATTATTGTAACTAACAATGTTGTTATTATCTTAGCTTGTATAAGTAAACTCTGTGACACATTTTCAGAACGTATTCTGCCAGAAAGCAACACGTGTCTACATTTGTCTTTGTGATTGTCTTGTGACTGCCTTACTTCACCCACGGTAAGGTGAAGCCTGTGAGAATTCTTTTACCCACATTGTAGAGAAGGACCGACCTGGCAGAATTTCAGGTAGCATGAAGAAGAAGCTCAGGCAATGTATGTGGGACAGCAGATGGAAGAAGGGTCTGATTCTCAGGACTCATGAAGAGCTTGTAGCCGCTTTCAGGTCAACTCATTTTTTTTTTTCCATTCTAAGCCTACTCGGAGATGCTCTGTGATAGTCTTGTCACAATCCTCCTGCGTGTTCAGGGTTCTTCCCACTTCTGCTCTTCTGAGGGGATGAACCTCTCTTGGATAACTGTGACTCCAAAATGGAACCTTGAGTGAGACACACACCCCTCAACACCCCTGGTCTCCTCCTAGGTAGCAAGCTGAGGTTGGGAGAAAGGGGATGTCAACACTGCACCCTGCCCCATACCACAAACCAGGCACTAGCAGGGTAATCCAGCCTCTGGACTTGTTTCTCCCAGTGTGCAAAACTTAATGAGAATCTTGGGGAAGAATCAGCCCTATTATTTCCAGACCATTTTTGAAGATGAAGACAAGACATAAGGCACAGACAGAGGTGCCGAGTCAAACCAATCAGCAAATGACTCTCACAATAGGAAAAGAAAATATTGCTGCTTATCTTATTTCTTTCTTTATTTCCAAACTGTCCTAAACAGGCTCACATTGAATGTTTTCCATTTTACCAATTTATGCCATTGTTTTTGTTAAGTGCATTTTCTCATACAAATCAAGGATCAGTGAAAAATAGAACACACACACACACACACACACACACACACACTGTGACTCTTTCATTGCTTTTAGAACCAACCAAGTAGGAATTGTTACCTCTAATGGCTTTTGGATATTACATGAATTGCATCCGTTAATCTGAAGTGTATTAAATTCCCCATTTAGGAGAACACATAGCTCTTCACTCATACCTATGCTTGTATCTCCAGGATAGGCAAATGTGTCTTTATACTGACTACACACACACACTGTGATTCTTTCATTGCTTTTAGAACCAACCAAGTAGGAATTGTTACCTCTAATGGCTTTTGGATATTACATGAATTGCATCCGTTAATCTGAAGTGTATTAAATTCCCCATTTAGGAATACACATAGCTCTTCACTCATACCTATGCTTGTATCTCCAGGATAGGCAAATGTGTCTTTATACTGACTCAGTCTACAAGGGCGAACATAAAACAGGAACACTTTCCATATGGCTCTGGGTCTGCCTGCTCATTCCGCAAACCATATTTTCTACTGTAAAGAGAGCCCTAGGAAACTTCACCAAGCCTTCAGGACACTATAGTAGCATCTCTGGGCTTTGTTAAGCATCTTTTGCTGATTAATTCTTTGGTTATTTCAGGAATAATAAAGGGACACATAAACCACTGAAGTATGAAGTTGGTTTCAAATACATTTTTCCTCTTCTCATGGCTTTGAAACAATCCATGGAGGACCAAAAGCCATATTTTCTATATGGAACTCAAAAAATATGCATAACGGAAAGCTATTTCTCCCCCAAATTATAGCCCTCTAGTAGAAGAGTCAAGGATTTAATATGTGTGGTTTTGATTATGCAAGAGTAACCTTGAAGATTTGTGTCATGTAGCAATTTGTAATCTCTCTGAGCCAAGAATTTGAATCACATAGGCTAAAAGATGGATGAGTCAAAGGGATGATCTAGGGGCTGCCTGCTCAGGGCCCAGGCACCTACCTCTCCCTGAGGCTCAGTCCACTTCTGCTGGCCAATAAGTACTTAGTAATCCCTGAGAAATTGAAAATTAAAAACAAAAACAAAGAACAAGCAACTCTTATAAAACCATAGAAAACAATGTGAATCTCAAAGGATTCCCATACAACTGTGACTGTCATGATCAAATGTGAAGAAAAGAGGAGACCAAAGCTGTATAAACCCTTTAGTGAAGTTTCCCTGAAAAAAGTTATATTCCACAGTGACAGTCATGAATAGCAAATTTTCAGCATATGTCTTTGTTGAATATCAGAGTTCTCTTGTATTCCCTAATAGTAAAATTGTGTTTATTTGCCTGGTAAATATGGAGACACGAGTAGAGACTAATGACACGTGCCTGTGTCATTCCTCCCTTCCGGCTAAAGTACCCTTTCCGGGTACCTAGGGGTTAGGTAACAAGACTTCAAAGCGTGATGTAGGTGAGGTGACATGTTTTACTTTAGAGCTGAGACACTGAGTATCATCAGGCTTCTCCCAACACTCTTTTTTTTGGTGGCGACCTTGGGATGAAGGTAGATCCAGGAGTTGGAAGCTGCTGAAAACCCTGAGAGCTTTCAGACCCCCACTGGAATTTGTATGGAATAAAAATAAATCTTATCAATTAACCCCCTTAGATTTCAGGGGTTATTTGTCACTGCAGCAGCATTAATTGTACTCACCCTTGATAATAAACATATCTACTACATTGTGGATCATAAAGCAATAAAAAATATGAATAGCAAAGGTTTTTGTGGAACAACAACCAAGAGTTGTAGGAAATATAATATTTGCAGTCACATTCTAAGCATATGTGTGAAATAGAGATGTGCATATACTATTATTTAGATATCCCCCCAAAGGTACATATGCTCAAGGCTTGGTCTTCAGCCTGTGGATGTACTGGGATGTGATGGAACCTTTCAGAGGTGTAGGCTTAGAGAAGGAAGCCCTTACTGGGGAAAGGAGATCCCTGAGGGAAAAGAGGGCTGGCTAACACAGCATATATGTGCATGTTTGTGTATACAAATATCTCTCTATAGAGACATATGCACTCATGTGCATACATTTCTTTAATTTGTTGAGGTCTAATAGGATTACAATAGCTGTTATTCTAGCCACAATTCTTTCCCATTCCAACCCACCTGTCCAGAACTACTAGAGAGGAAATTCTAAAAAATACGTAAGCAAAAATATATTGGACTTGTCATAGCCCTATTAAGGTCACCCATAACCATAGGATAAAGTATAGTTTCTTAGTGTGCGAGCATTATATCTGTTGTAGTCAGCAGGATTTGGCAAGGGAATACATTAAATGCAGGACACAGAACTTAAAAGATTATTTTATGATAGTTATCTAAAGAGTCAAACACAAAGGAGTGCAAGGGATTAACTGTACATTAGAAGCGCAGAGGATTCAGCTGAGGGCCTGGATCCCAGCAGCTTCCCACACAAGTCCAGCTAATGGTTTAGAGTCCAAGGCAATGTCCTCCTCAAGTCCAGCCAGAGGCCTAGAGCCCACAGCAATGTCTCATACTTGTCCGTATTGAGGATCTGCCCCTGGAAGCCAGAAAATCTACACTGGTGAGATGAAGAGTTTGTGTCACCAAGTTGAGGGATCCACATTGGAGCCAGAAAGCGATGCTCACAGTGAAGATCAGAGCTTCCGTGATGAAAACAGTAGCCATTCCCAGTGACAGTGAGGCCCCGAGTTCCTCCTCCAACATGGAGAGCCTAGTTTGCATCAGGAAAACCATCTGCAGCAAGCTTCTCCTGGAAAATCAACAGGCCAAGATCTTCCCCTCCAGTTTTCTTTTTAATGGCTATTGGTAACAATCTTCAGGTGGATCCTCCACACCCAGACCACGCTGATTCAGTTCATCTGGGTGTTACAAGTTGACCATTAATTTTCACTTCATCCACTTTCTAGCAGGAATTGAGTCAGCATCTCATAAACACTGCTGCATTGAAGAAATTCAAAGGATTAACATTTCAAAAGCCATTTGTGGCATTGAGTGGGCACTTTCTGATCTACAGGGAAGAATATAGCTGCTTCAAAGGGGACATTTCTCATTTAAGCAGATGTCTATGCAAAAATGAACAGTGAGGGCTGTAATGATATCAGTCGGCAAAAGAAGAGGGAGCACCATAGTACCTGGAGAAACTGACATTGGCTCTAATTCTACCTCTGCCATTTTACAGTTTCCTCTGCTGTAAAAATGGGAATAATAATAATGGAACCCAAGTCAACAGTCTGGTGGGGGTTTAAATGAGATAAGAAGTGCAAATCACATTTAGAATAATGTTGGCATTCCATGTCGCTCATTAAATAGTAGCTATTACTGCTTTATTTAGTTTGTTATTTATTGGTCTTTAAAAAGACAAAACTGAAAATTTATTGGAAAGATCAACAAAAATCCAGCTGAAAAAACAGGGCTGAAGGGGCTGCTGAGGTAGGGAGGGGACACATTACTCACTGCTGACTAAGAGCTCTGATTGAGATGAGACTTAAGATGTGATATGATTCTCAAGGCAGGACCAGGTTTGAGATAAGACTGCAGGGAAGGCAGCTGGCTGCAGCTGGCTCTCAGTGATTAGAAGAGGGCTGTAGGTTAGCAGGAATTGGATGGGAACTCAGTTTAAAAACAAACAATGAAACTACCAGTGGGTGAGAAGGCTAATGTTACTGACAGTACTGGGAATACATTTTGCTGGAGAAACAGAGGCATTTGGGCTTGTCCTGAGCCACTGTAGGATTTGGAATAGGTGGAATGATGAATTTATTGTAGTAAGCATGTTCTATGAATGAGAGCAGGGACACATCAAGTGGATCTCTTAAAACTTTTTGGAAAAATCCAATAAGGAAACAGTGAAGATTCTGAAAAGGAACACAGCAAAGAGAATGAAAGAGAAGATGAGAGAACAAACAATGAAAAAAAGGATGGACATGGGAAATAAAGGAAAGAAAGAACCCAAAAGTTTCTTTAGGTACTTGGCTTTATGATGGTCACAGCCTGCCCTAAACAAAAGCATGAAGCTAGCTATTTCTCTCTGTGAACAGAAATCTCCCTGTAAACAGAAGCAAATGCACACATCGATCACACCTCAAAGCATGTTCATCTCCCATCCTCTGATGCTAATCTTTGCCCTAAACTCCCATTCCAACACTAACCTTCTTCCTGGGCTCCTCCTCTGGGCCTGCCCTTCTCAGACAATAGGACATGTTAATGTATAGTCAAAACTGACCCTTCCAGTGACCCCTTCCCTCAGGCCTACTCTCTGCTAGGTAACAGTGAACCAATCTAATAAAGGTAATCCTGTTAATGCATTAATGATCTTGGCAGGTTCTGCATTTTCTCTCTAATGTAACTCATCTGCATGCTAATTGGTTATCTAGAGACAATCACTCACCCCAAAGACACTGGGGTCTTGCTATCCCTCTAATAACCTTCATGACTTCATTATTGTCTCTGCAGGATTCATTTTCTTCATTTGTTTAAAAGAAAAGTACATCCTACCTAAGGTTCACATCTAGAATTAAATCATCCTATTCTCCACTATGAATACAAAAGACTTGTCTGAAAATGCCTTCCTGTAAGGGACTTGAAGTGCTATAGAAGTGCTTCTGTTCATTTAAGGCCACCTGCACAACCACATTAAGTCTCCAAAGTGTCAGGATCAATGACATGGAGTTTAAATCTGATATATGTACCATTAGCAGAAACTCTCTAGATGTACAAGAAGTTTGGGGGAGAATACACTTGCTCATTCTGGGTATATAATCCTGGAGGCCAGAGAAAAGGTGTTACACCAAAAGTCACAAAATATTTGAAAGTTTAAAACTGGTAACATAAAATTGATAAAAGTTTTGTTTTAAAATATTGTCTAAATTATAAACTTATACCAAGATATTTCATATTTTGTTCCAAAGATCAATGAAATTGTAACCATAACAAAAGGAAAAAAATCTAAGTGATACTAGATAAATTGTGATAAATTCTCATAACAGAATATAACACAGAAAAATGAAAAAACAGCAGCAGCAGCAACACCAAGCTGTACCTTAGAAGTGTAATGTTGAGTGATAAAAAGCAAATCTGGGAACTACATATGGCATGATTCAATTTTTATGTAATTTAAAAATGAGCAACATGAAACACAGGTGGTAAAAAAATAAAAGCACATGCATTCACATAAAGAAACAAAGGGTTAATAAATATACAAATCTAAAATAGTGGTTGCTTTTTGTTTTGTTCTCAGTCAATTGCAAAGAGCTCAATTTTTTCACTTTTAACTGTATTGTACTAGCTGTACATTTTTTGTTGTTTCTCATTATTAGGTTGTTTCTTCCTATTCTTAGTTTGCAATGAGTTTTTATGATGAATAGTTTCTAAATTTTATCACATGACTTTTTTGTATAAACAGAGTTGATCTTGGATTTTTTTTTTTTGGTTGGTTTTGAATGTTAAAACTAGTCATGTATTCTTGAAGAAAATAATCTACTGTCTCCTGATGTTCTATCATTTTTACATTTTGCTGCATTGAATTAGGTAACAGCCAGTGAGATGGGAGTCCATATTCATAATGAGTATTTGTCTGTGGTTTTGTTGTGTTTAATTTTATAATATTCTTTTTTTGTTTTGGTAGTGGGTTTACTGACCTCATATTTTCTGATAAAGTTTGCATAAAATTGGTTTTGTATCTTCTTTAACTGATTTGTGGAATTTACTAGAAAAACAATCTTCTCTGATTTTTTTTTTGTTTTTTTTTTTTTTTTCTGAAGAGTCAAACTCAGTACCTTGTACTTGTGAGGCAGGCAGTGGAACCACTGAGTTAAATCCCCAGCCCCATTATCAAAATTTCTTCGAAGAAAGATTTTTTTATTATGAATTAAATTTAATTTCACATATTTTGGACTATTCACAGTTTCTATTTCTTCTTGTGTCAGTTTTGGCAATCTGTACCTTTTTAGAAATTTTCCCATATCATTACGCTGAATGACATAAATTTTCTCATAGCAGTCTCATATTCTCTTCTTCATATTTTGAGTCTACACCTCAGTTCTTTTTCCTTCCTTATATAAGTAATTCATATTTTTTCTCATTTTTTATCATTCTATCTGAAGGAGTATCAATTTATCAGTTATCAGATTTTTAAATTTTATTGATCTTCCAAAGAACTTCTGATGTTACTGATTTTTCTCTATTATGTGTCCATTCTGTATTTGACTGGTTGATCATTTTATCTTAACTATATCCATATCCTTCTCCCACTTATCTTGGATATAATTCACTCGTTTCTTCCCTGTGCCTTAAAACAGAAGTTGGGATGTTAACGTTAAAACATTCTTCTTTCCTAATATATATAGGAATTATAAATTCTCTAAAATGTACAAATACATTTAGAGTTATAACTTCTCTGAAACTGTTTTATTTAAGCTTCATTCTCTGAATTTAAGTATGTTGTACTTTCCCTTATCATTGAGTTTGAAATACTTCCCCTATAATTACTCTTTTCTTCATTCTTTCTTTCTTCCTTTCTTTATTGTATATGGCTAATTTTCTAAATATTTGGGAATTTTCTGGCTAAACTTTTGTGTTTTTACTTCTAGTTTAGTTCCATTGTGGTCAAAGAATATCAGCCAGATAGGTAGGTAGGTAGGTAAGTAGGTAAACAGAGAAACATATAATTATTTTTCTTGGCCTACTATATGACCTACCTGGAATGTTCCATATGCACCAGAAAAGAATGTATTTTCTACTATGATTAGGTTCTGTTCAATACATGTCAATTAAGTTAAATTGAATTATAGTACTGTTTGAATCTGTTGTTTTTCTTTGTATTATCTGTTTGTTTCATCAATGATTGAATGAGAATTGCTAATTATAATTATGTATTTGTTAACTACTCATTTTATTTCTGTCACATTTTGTTTTTTATCATTTTGGAATTAGTTCTGATGATTTTTTTTTTTTTGTCTTAAAGTCTCTTTCTTTGCTGATACTAATATAGCCGCTGAGGTTCTCTTACAATTGATGGCTGCATGGAGTATATTTAAGGTGTGTCTCTTTTAAGGAGTATATAATTGGGTCTGCAGTTACATATGTTTGAAGGAACTTTAGGTCTGAAGAATACTGACAAAGATAAATTTTAACTTTAACAAAGAATGTTGGCCTTCTTTTCCTACACTAGTAATTCTCATACAAGGACTGCCAACAAACTTCATTAGCACAGAGATAATATGCTAAGACTAGATCCGCATGCGACCAAAACAATAACAATTATACACATCTATGTCCAGCATGAATTGACATAAACTATGGGATCTACTGATGGATTAAAATAATCTATCAGTAAAATTAAATAAATATTCTACTCAGGCTAGATGAATCAAATCAAAACAATGATTACATAAAAATTCAGTCAGTAGACCAGCTAGATGGTTGTTCTATTCAATTACAGACATTATTTCACTAATTTTCTGAATTCAATGGCCACTTTGGAGGAATTTCAGAGTCTTTGTTTTTTTAACTAAAAATTTCTCTCAAGACAGTGAGCCATATGCAAGGGTGAACAGAGCACTCCATTGTAAATTCTGTTTTAACTCTCACACAGACATACTTTCATGTAATTATTTAAAAAATATAACTAGGGTGAAGGTCATGTACACTACAGAGAGCAGTAATTTATTCTTCCCCAGTGACTAGATTAGATTACTGTAGCTTTTGTGCCTCATATTTTCTGTAAACCCTCAAAGGAGTGTGTTTGACCATGTTCTCACGAGCTATGACCTAGCGCAAAGGCCATTTTGTGTTGTACAAACTTTTTCAAAAAGCACTGAAATGACCCTAAGTGAAGGAGATGCACAATGAACAGATTTTGGTGCTTGTATCAAGAGAGGAGAAATTCTTGGCTTAACAGGGTGGGTGATTGAAGCTCCAAATCATTGGGAATAAAACTTCAGGGGGGAAATATCAATAAATTACTCTAAATTTTTTGATATTGCAAAAGGAAATCCAAATCATGCAGCTTCTTGATATAAGTAGAGGGTTATTTTGGAGGAACATGAGGAAACAGGCTCTGGGACAGTAGCACTTGACATCACCGCTTCCCTCTGAGCCTGTGGGCTCCTGTGGGATCTACACAGTGAGTGAAGCAGACTTTGATTTCTTATTCTGATGTTTTGTAAGACAGGCAATCTCCTAGTTGGTAGTTGCTCTGGGGACTTTTGACACAGCTGCCTCCAATTTGGTCCAAAAATCTTTCGGCCTAGAACTCCTAGGGGGACAAAGCAGAAGGATATGACCTGTTGTAATTTTGGATCAACTAGAAATAGGAGGAAAATGGAAACTTTCAGAGATTGAATGAGAGTCTTTGTCTAATGGTTCTTAGATCCTAAGTGGCAAACTCAGACTCAAACATGCTGTTAAGACTTTGTCTGAACTCAGTCTACTTTTTCAAGTAACTATAAGCAGTTCAGAGTAAGTTCTAAAGCACGCCAGAATAAGACTGAATTTGCCTGATACTACAGCAGCCCATCCAGAGAAGAAGGCATTTAGTCAATCAAATATCAACTTGACAGTTTTTCTTTTTGACTGAATTGCTCTGCTGAACAATTTGAAGAAGGCAGGTTACGTGGAGAAAAGAGCATAAAGTTGAAAATCCAGATTTGAACTAACTTCCATGCTTAATTCCCTGAAATATGTATTCCACACAGCAGCAAGAATGTGTGCTTTAAATCACAAGTCAGGGGATATCACCCACATGCTTGGAGCCCTTGAGGAAGTTCCTATCGCTCTTAAAATTTCTTCCTCTTAGTCTCTGTTATTTAAGCATGCGGAATCTTTCCCCCAGCTGGCTCCACTTTCACTGGAATGCCCTTTCTGGGATATTTTAACAGCCAGTTCCTTCTAAGCACTCAGGTCTCAATTCAAGTGTTACCTTCCCAAAGAGAAAGTCCTTGAAGTACCACCCTTGACATTCTATCACCATCATGTTGCCTTAGTTTAATTCCAATTCTAGCTCATGTTGTAATGTATTATTTATTTCTATATTGTTTATTTCTCTCCCATACTAGAAGGCAAGCTCATGGAAGGCAGGAAACTTGATGTTCTGCCCTCTGTGCTTCGAACAATACCTACTTCACAATAGATGTTCAACTAACATGTAATGGATGAACTAATAAAATAATTTTGATTCCATCCCTGGCTTTGTCATAAACTCTACGGTT
Organism: Fukomys damarensis; assembly: GCF_012274545.1. Taxonomy (NCBI): domain Eukaryota; kingdom Metazoa; phylum Chordata; class Mammalia; order Rodentia; family Bathyergidae; genus Fukomys; species Fukomys damarensis. The sequence continues at coordinate 3,610,282 of NW_022900925.1, forward strand.
TTCTATTCTGAATGTGATAGAAAATATAACCATTCTTAGGAATTGCAATGTTACCATTTCCTCTTTTTCACTATCTTACTTCTATAACCCCTAAGATATTAATCAGAAAGGGAAAGAAGTTGCTTGTGAAATTTACACTCTAAGAATAATGTATGCTGGCTTGATTTGCAGATAAAAAGCCAACTTGGAAAACATAATGGCTTCATACTTTGAGCATAGTTACATATAACTTCCAACATGCCCTATGCAGTAATTGGTCAGTTTTAAAGCATAGCAAAAAGAGAACCAGAGGCAGGCACGGGCACTTCCTGCACCAGTGCATGAAGTAAGATAAATGACTTCAACCAGCTTTCATCCAATTACCCAGTTTGGGGTTCACATTGAGCAAGCAGCTTTCTGGTTATAAATTGGAGTGCTTGTATTTGGTTTTGCCTATGGGGAGAGAATGTGTCTATGACACACGCTCTGAGCTTTCAGCCGTTGTGACAATGGCCTGTTGCTGTAAATTACTAGATATGTATTCTTGTGTCTTTCTTAGTCTGGAGTGCTCTGATTCCATTGAGTCATTTCTCTGGAGTCCCATCACTTCTAAGCCCTCAGAGAAGCCAGTCTTTGGGCCTGGAAGAGGAGGGTGGGATCCTGGGCTTTGATTGTTTAGCTCATGAAGGACTTGGACTCCCTGGGGCAGGAACAACTCTTCAGTTCTAACTACCCATGAAGCATGTGCCTGGGGCACCAGCAAAGAGAAGAATGTCAAACAAAACAAATATTTTTTAAATTGAATTAAGTTGATATTCCAAAATATGCTACAAAATGGAAAAATTATAATATCACTGGATTTTTTCCTATTATTATATAGTTGAGAACAGTTTGCATTTTGAATGGGTGAAATGTAGAAGAGGAAGGAAGAGATGGCTCTATATCTTAGTGCTCAGACTCACCAAAGCCTTAACTCATTTCCCAGGAATTGTTTCCCAGTGTCACCCAGGCAGCCTTTCTGATACAGAGGATGGTAATATTGCTCAGCTACTTACCTCACATAAAGCTGGATGGGAAACTACTAAGGGAGGAAGGAGGGCACACCTCAGATGCCACGCCTGACATCTTTCTGGAATCTTTCCCATCTTTCCCCTTCCTGAAATTTTTGTACAAACAGCCTAAGGTAGCCACAAGTTCTAGCATTCAATGATTCAGGGAAAAATAAGGGTGTGTGGGTCAATTATTGCATTTTCTGGGGTCCTTTCAAATTTGATACCTATATGTCAGGAGAGCAGGCAAAACTCCACTTTCTCTCTGTTCCTGCCTGAACTACAATCTTCACCTCCCTTGGAGATGGGGAAAAACCATCTTTGGAAAAACCAAAGATTGAAAGTCTAAATATTTTGTAAATTTTCAGGACATGCTGCAGGTACACAGTTGGATGCCTGATTTAAGTCTCCTAAGCTGCTTTTAGAGCTTCCTAAGTCCCTACATTATTTAGAGCCCTGTAGGGAACCCACAGAGATTAGTGATTGATCCAGTTAGAGCACAGACCCAATCAACAAAGTGCCTGGTGAGGCCCAACCAAGTATGCACAGTGCTGATGAGAAAAATATGAATGAGAAGGGAGAGAAAAGGGAGTGGGTCAGAGAAACAACATCCTAGATGAAGGTGTGGGAGAAGCATCCTTCTTTCTACTCTGTCCAGGATCTTGTGGCTTGTATTCAAGATCTAAGCACAATGCTAACACATACGAGGTCCTAAAAAATGTGTATTAAATGCATGACCAGGATAAAGGAAATTCAACCAAGCAAAGAAACCACTGTTGTTTGTTTAGGAGAATGCCAATGGTTTGGGGCTTTTTGGTTGGTTTGGTTTTGGATTATTTATTTATTTATATTTATTTGGGTGGAACTGGGGATTGAGTCAAGGGCCTCCATATCGAACCGCTAGATTTGTTTATTTGTTTGTTTTGATTGTTTGTTTATTTTGAGACAGGGTCTCACTGAGTAACTAAATTGCGCGATTGTGCTTGAACTTAGATCCTTCTGCTTCAGCCTACCAAAGTATTGGGGTTATAGCCATGAGTCACTATGCCTGGCTATATAGTTGCTTTAGAAAAGAAAAGAAAAACTTTCTATCTAGATCTTTTTGCTGAGCTTTTAGGAAGACTTCTCCTAAATGTTTGACAAACATAGAAGTCATGTTTTAAAAACTGGAAGACCTGGATCTTTCCCACTGGTATTGAGAGAGCCTTGTCTTTAGAGTGACAAGGTTAAATGTAGAAGGAAGTCCAAATGCTGCTGGCAAGATACCTTGTTGGTCTTAGACACTGAAGAATAGAGATGCTACCTGCAGAGTCCACTGGCCTCAGGCCTCCACACCAGGTAAACAAGTTATCTAGACAAACTTCTAAACTTCTCAGGAAGAAATACAGCATACCTTGCAAGAGGCATGGAAGATCAGCTCCTTTAAGAAACTACATGTGCGTATGTAGTTATAACTTTACAGAATTGTATTTTCCTCCTGAAGTCCAATGTTTTTATCTATGAGAAAAACAAACTGTGTGAGTAGAGTAGACCAAAATTACCACTTCATCTGATGGTCAAAATAATGATTTTGCCTGATACTCACACTTTCTGGTATTCTTTACGCGGGATTAATCATTTCATGCCTACATTCATTATAAGCCTTAGTAATACCCCTTCTCCCACTAGGATGCAATTATAGGCTTTTATTTCTGTTTCCCTTTAGTGAGTACTTTGGAAAAAGACACCATTTCTTATTCACATTTGTATCATCAGAACAAAATAAAAGCTCTGGACATGTAGAGGCAGCCTATAGCATTTGTAAAACTGGAATGGCAGAAAATAAGGAGGGGAGTGAATGAAGAAGGAAGGAAGGAAGGAAGAGATAAAATCTGAATGAGGAACCAGTGACTGAGTGCAACAATGTGTCAGAATAGCTAACTTTGGCATGTAATCCTTTGAATCTTGGTCTCCATTCATAACCACTAGGGAAGGTGGAGAGGTGTGAGGAAAAATGTTTATTTCCTTTTCACCTTTCAGACTCACCCATCTTCCAGATTAACCACACCAACTGGAACTGAAGTCCTGCATTATGACCTTAATTTTTGTGTTAGTTACTTTTATCTCATTGCTGAGACGAAATACCTAACACCCAAAGTTAAAGGGGGAAAGGTTTATTTACCTCACAGTTTGTAGAGGTTTCAGTTTATAATCGCTGACTCCCACGCAGAATGGCACATGGCAGAAGGATGTCACAGGGGAAAGTTCCTAGAGCCCACAGGGTAGCAAAAGCAACAAGGAAGGGTGAGGGGCCCTCAAGTGCTTCTTTCTGCCCCTTTTATCTTATGCAGATTACTTCCTGGGAGTAGAGCTCACATCCTCAATCCTAGTGCCCTTGAGCCTAGCATGGCCCATGAATCAATCACAAACTCTAGATTCAGCCACCTCTGAAAAAAGCCCCACTTAAGACCTCATGAGGCTTTGGGGGCCATACAAACACAAGCGTACATCCTGTCATGTATGTTCTCAGTCCTGCCCAGCCACAGGAATGCTTGGCCAAGAAGGAAGGGCCGTGTGTGTGGAGAGGGGGGGAGGTAGCCAGAAAGGCTGTTATTGCAAGATATTGAGCTTTATTGTGCAAATACAATGTATCACTCATCAAGTTAAAGAAGAAGAAAAAAAGATTTCTTAAGCTCTATTCAGGCAGCACAAAGCAAAGTGCCGCTTTGGCAACTGGCCACTTGATAAAAGCATAAATTTGAGGGTCAAACTGATATATCAGAACCATATTAAAATCTAATCTATTTACATATATCTGCACACAGACACTGAGCCTCCCTTTGTATGTCACCTTGAATTGTGAGAGCCTCCTGCAGCCTTTCCCAGTGCCTGTCTCTGCCCCTGTTCACATTTGCACAGAGATGAGGCAGCTGATGCATCCACTCTCTGAATCACACACCTACCTGGCCCTTGTTTCACTCTGGAAAAGCTTGGTAAAGAACCAAAATGGAGGATTTGGGGATTTTACCCTCTTGCCATAGCCAGAATATAAAACATTTGGTCTTCTCTCTCAGGCTCACAGAAGATAAAATCTTCAGCATTGCAAGATAACTTGGAATTACATCCTATTTGCTTTCTAGAATCTTAGCCCTTTTCAGATACTCAGTTAAGATCCCTCCGTTTATTACTGTTGTTTTATTCTGCAGTGACAATATTATTAATAGGAATTTTGTTTTAAAGGTCAGGGAAAACCAACAAGTTATTATCACAGCCTGGCAGAGTTCAACAAATGATAACCATTCCTCCAAGATTAGGAAACATAGTTTTAGAAGACTAGTGATGGATAATTGGAGGAGGAAAGCAGAACAGCTTGTGTTAATGTATTGCATCCCCACCAAGTTTAGGATGTTGTTTTTCAGCAAATCCCTTTCAGGTCTATTATTTTATTTAATCTCACATGATACACTTATGTATTACTTAAGGGTTGTATTAGTATAATATGACATACATATCCAGAGCACAAAAGAGACTATCAAGTTTGCTATAAAATCATGTTCATTCATGAAGTGCAAATCATGAAATTAGAGAAATGTTACAAGTAAACAAGCTTCCAAGAGTAAGCCAATACCCTTTATTTTTTGTGCGTGGCATCTGAGTCCCAGGGAAGTGAGATGACTCATCCAAGGTTACACAGCCAGAAAAGTTTATCCTAATTCCAGACAGCAATTCTTTGTTGTTAAAGACAAAATGACTGCTGAACACAGCTGGAAAATGACAAGCAATTTTCTAGAGAAAACAGACCCAGAGTAAAAGTGTGTCTTAAAGCAATGCTGCTACATTCAGGTGCCACCTCCTGTGTCTTGGGGCTACTTGCAACAGAAGTCACCATGAGTCCTACCACCTTGCTGTACCAAGATGAGCCAGAAAGGTAGGGTGCGGCTAAAGCCAGCTGGGAAAGGAGGCATGACAAGATCGGTATTGAACAGAACCTAATCATAGCAGAATGGTTCTCAAAACCCTGTGAACAGACTTCTCCCGAGAACTCAAGCATGTTTTCAAAAGGATGGTCTAGACCCGACGTCAGCCTGAGGGGTGGGTGTTATAAAAAGGACAGTCCAGACTGAGTTTTCGCCACTGTGTACACTCTTGCCCGTCCTCACACTGTAGGGTGTACTTCTTTCTCTACTTTCACTTGGCCCAAGCTCACTCTGCAGAGCCCATTTCTTTTCCCACACTTCATAAAACTGTGCTACCATTTACACTTGTCTTGACCAGTTCTTTGCTCAGGACAGAAAGAACCTAGAAACCACCTCCTCCATAAGGAAACTCCAACACCCTGAAACCTGGTAACACAAGGCTTTGGTTATCAATCTGCCCTTGCCAACTCTACAAAGGGGTTTACTTTCTTTATTTCATGCTAGACTTCTTTTTCTAAGTAGATGTTTTTAATTCTACCTTTTAAATTGCTTTATTGGGAGGATAGTCTACATATGATAATATTGATCCATTTCAAATATATAATTCAATGACTTTTTAGTAACTTTACTCAGTGGTGTAACCATTGCCATTAAATAAGTTTTAGAAAATTTTCAATCTTCCAATAAAAATCCCCCAGGTCCCTTTATATTGTCTCTACCATTCCAACCCTTCAGAAAGGACAGAGCGTTTTTGATCCAGATATGAAAAGAAGAGATGTGTTAATTTTCTACATGGAAAAATTTTTGACCTGCTGCCTTCTTTCCCTTCAAAACATACTTTGTGGCCTTGGAGACAAGTTTCTCACCATGCTGATTTATCTCTCAGAGAATGAATCTTGGGTTGGTTAAGCTTTGAGATTTGGGTGAGTCCATTCACTGCCTTCCCAGAGTAAAATGAGTAGGACTGCCAACTCCTCTGCTGTTTCCCTTCTGTTGCTCCATCATCTCTGTTTATATGGCTAGGGAGAAACACCACACCCCCTGCTTCCACTGGTGGGGGCTGAGTGTGGAGAAGTGAGTTCCAGGCAGCTCTTCTCCAGATGGATCGCTATTTCTGTTGGTCACTAGCACTTGCCCTATCCCCTAGCTCCTTCTTTGTAGTACTTTCAGAAGAGCAGAGTTAAGCTATATCCCACAGCTCCATCCACCCATTAAGAAATGACCAAACACATTACTGATGATATATGTCTATGGACCTACCTTAAAATAAAAATATTTAGAAGTTTTTATATATTTAAAAATAAATACAAATATAGAATAATATATAGAAGTCCCTGTCATAGCACAGCACAGGGGCAAAGAGGACACAGTATGTGGCATTGCGCATTTATAATCAGTGTATTAGGTATGTAAGCCTAAGTGTGCTTGCATGAACTATATCTCAAAATAACCCAAATATTAGCCGTGGTTATCTTCGCACAGCAGGATGATGGTTAATTTATACCATTTTATTTATATTTTCCTAAGCTCTCCAATGTCCCAAAGGAAAACACATTACTGTTGTAGCATGAATGAATGAGAGCAAGAGCAATAAGCTTTACGATAAGGATGGCGTGAGCAGCAGCGTCTTGGGCTGAGGGAATGTCTTCCTCTTGTTTGCCGCAGCCCAGGTGCGCTGTCAGCACCGGGTTCTTCTTGTTATCAACATCACTGTTATTACTGTGCTAATCACAGTGTACAGGATTCCTTTCTCTGCACTAATCATCTGCCACACCTGGGAGACTGATCTTGGTTGGGGAGACGAGGAATCCCGAGTAGACAGACAGTTTGGACAGAGTTCAGAGACAAGCGGGCCACATGATCAAGGGAGCAGGGAGGATCCTTGCTGGCGAAGAGATGAAAGGAGGCTCCACATTTATAGTTGTGCTAAGCAGAGACTGGGGGTGGGGGGGGTGCTTGAAAACAGACCCAAAACATATGAAAATCATGAGCAATAAAGGGTGAGGAGGGAGCTGAGCAGAGCCTGGTCCACATTGGTAATCGGATGCTCCACTAGCCGGAAACATGCAGCGTGAACATCAAGGAGTCTTTCCCTGGCACAGTCACTCGGGTTCAGAGCCAGTCCCCATGGGAAGAGAGATCCCCACCATGCAATAAGTAGAACATGATGTTCCATTGTACTGGGAAAACTCTCCAGCTTCACCAAGCAATGTGAGCTATCAATTCCACATTCCTCAAGGTGAAGAGAGGCCCTTATAGTTAGAAGCCGAGATGCAAAATGCATTCATCAATTACAAGCCCGGCACACTACAGCAAAACTGTGACCTCAGCAGCCTCAGAGAGGCATCACTGCTATTTATTTATCTTTCTCACACACTCACCCATTCAGAAGGATTTCCTCAGAGGCTCTTGTTACTCAGTTTTGTGCTAAGTGCAGCTGAGAAGTGGAGCTAAACAAAAGATTTGATCTTTGCCCTTAAGGAGCTTACACAATAATCATGAGGTCAGAAAGATGACCTTTTGTAGGTGTTGCTGGCAATGCTCTGCTGCCTCCTGAAAAGCTCAGGGGCCCAGATCTGGGGAACGTGGTGAAATGGGGCAACCCCAACAAAGACAAGTGGGGTCTGTCACACACAATGAGTCATGCTGACCCAGTTGAAGTGTCATTCCATTTTCCAGACTCACTGAAAATATGCTGTGATACTACCGGAAAGGGTATGTAGTGTATTCCTGGGGAAGAATAAATAGTAAAAAACGTGGGAACATTGAAGAGGTAGCCCTTTAACCTTGCTATAGTAGTGGCATTACTATTGGAAGATGTTAGAACCTTTAAGCTATGGGGCCTAGTAGGAGGTTTTAGGTCATTGTGGGTGTGCTTTTGAAAAGAATAGTGGGATCCTTGTCCCTCTCTCTTCCTCCCTCTCTCTCTCTCTTTCTCCCCCTTTCTGGCTTCCACAAAGTGGGCAGCTTCGTTCTGCCACCATGGACTCCCCGTCATGATGTGCTGCCTCACCACTGACCCAAAAGCCACAGTTCAGTTGACCACAGAGTGAAATTTCTAAAGCTGTGAGTCAAACTAAGGATTTCTTCCTTTTTAAGGTGATTGTCTCAGGTTGTTTTGTTATAGTGACAAAAAGCTGACTATAGTACCCATGAACAGTAATTCATTTGACTCAGTATACATTCAAGGATCTTCCTCTGTGTATCAAGTACTTTGTGCTTCTGGAGAAATGAATAGTGGGCCCTGACATCATAGAGTTCGTGGTCTAATAAGAGACATAAGAAAATGATTGCAATTATGGACATAAAAGCTCTAACAGAAAGGACTTTGTAGAATAAAGAAGACAGTGATCACTTAGAAAAGGCAGAAAAAAGTTTTGAGAATACATAAGAGTTGACTAGGCAAATGAGTAAGGTAAATATTTTCTAGCACACTGAAACAGCACATGATAAGACAAAGACTGAGGGAGAAATCTATAGTGTTACAAGGCATGGAAAGGCTCTTGATAGATGAGTGCAAAGATAAAAGTATTGGATTAGTTGAACAAGGTTTAAGGTTAACTTAGTGTGCCCCAATGATCTAGCCAAGTTTTATTATTTCTAAGATATGCACATATTCTGTTTCAAATTGAAGCACACTCTTTTCTAGATAAATCTCTCCAAAGCGGTGGTCTTCAACTTTAACTGCATATGAGAATCACCTAGAGGGGTTTTGTACCATGGGATGCCCAATTCTCACCCTAGTCTATATCAGAACCTGTGGGGAGAGAGTTGTAAAACTTGGGCACCGCTGTCTTGCTTATGACCATCAGGTGATCCTGTTGTAGAGAAATCACTAGCTCTCAATCTTTAATGGACACTGGAAGCAGCTGAAGGCCAGTTAAATCAGATTGCTGGACACCCCTCCCACCCCGAGTATCTGATTCAGTAAACCTGGAGACAGGCCTAAGAACCTGTATTTTCAACAAATCCCCATGGGACTTTGAATTTGAAAAGTTAGATAGTAAAGTGAGAGGTGCATACAATAATAATATCTATAAGAAGAATACTAAAATAGTAGCTGTGGATAAAGCAAAGGACCTTTCTTTTCTGACCTCTTCTATGTGTCATATACACAGACACACAAGTATACTGCCTGGATCATCTGTCTTTCATCCATTAATTATGTCTTAAGTATTGTTCTATGAGAAGTTATCCCGCAAAACCAGTGACTTAAGACAATCATAATTTATTCTCAGAGGCCAGGGGGACTGTGGGGATCAGTTGAGTTAGGTAAATTTCAACACTAGTCCACATATCTCTCAATCTCCTCTTTGCCTAGGAAGCAAGGCTGGGCAAATTCCCTTCATGTAGCCAAGAGATGAACAAAAAAAAATCAAGAGCAAGCATACAAAGTTTCTTGGTACGTAGACTCAGAAGGGGGCACACCATGGCTTCTGGCTTGTTTTGTTCAAATTACATTGTATTTTGCAAATGACAGGAAACACACAAAATTGTGGAACAAAGCAGGTAGTTAGAGTAGCAAAGAACCTGGGCCATGATACAATCTCCCACCTTCCTCTCCTTCGCCATGAAATGTTTCATGTTTTAACTTAAAAGTTCAGCGACTTACCTGTTAACTAGCTTCTAATAAGTACATTTTTGCTCTTGGATTATGTAAAAAATCCTGCCTTGCTTCCTGATAAATCACTTGTCTAAATCAGTTTCTTTTTCTTCCTAGACAAATAGTTTAAGCAGTTTTCTATATGTCTTGTACAAAAACATACAAGTATATAAACAACATATATAAGAACGGATATGTACCTAAAATACCATAGAGAAGAATCCGATGTATAAAAATAAATGATTCTTTTATTTTCTACCATGTCATTCACTTTCTTTTTCAAAATTCTTTAACTTTATACATAGAGTTGAAGACATCTGTGCAAGGAATGGATAAAACAGATTAAGTGTCCTGTTTCCTTCATTGATTGGACTTATTCTTCACCCTATCTTTCATCTTACTTGTTGCTATGGTTTGCTTTGTGTTCTTAATAAAGATATACTGAAATCCTAACCCTAGTGCCTTAGAATGTGAATGCAACCTTCTTTAAAAACAGGGTGGTCCTGGAGATAGTGATTTAAATTAGGATGAGATTACAGGGCAGTAGGGTGGTCCTTTAATCCAACATGACTGGTGTCCTTATTCAAGACAACATGAAGGCACAGGGAGAGAATGCTGCGAAAAGCAGAGATTGGAGCAACGCAGCTGCCAGCCAAGGACTTCCGAGGACTCACAGCCACTTAAAGCCTGAAAGGGACAAAAAAAGATTCTAATTCTACTTGGAGTCTAAGGAAACATGGTGCTTCTGACACCTTGATTTAGAATTTCTGGCCTTCAAAACTGTAAGATAGATTTCTGTTGTACTCAGCCAACCATTTTGGGACATTTTCTTATAGCAGCCCCAGGAAACTCATACACTTGAGTATAAGAACCCCGCTACTGGCATGGTTATCAACACGCAGTGAAAGACTGGAATGGCAGTTCCACATCTGTGGTAGGAAGGGGACTGTGGTCTTCTGCACTTGTCAGGTGCTGCCCATGCACAGTGCTGGTCACACAGTCGGAGTGAACAATGCGAGCTCCTTTGTTTTTTTCCAAACCTGCTGAGGCTGAGGGAAGGAGCTAGAGCCACACTGACCACCATGCTTCTCGGCTCCGTGTTTTCTCCCAGTGCTCTGTGCTTTCTGATTATTGAAAAGAAGAAGAACACTAGACACAAAGGAATTCAGAGGCCACCTACCCAAACCCCTCCATGGAAGACACAATATCTGCTCCAGCAGCCTTTGCCTGAACTAAAAAGTGGCCGATACTCTGTTCGGAGTGTCATTTCTGCCCATTGTTTAATAGCCTACCACTTCAGAAAACATATGTTCCTATAAAGCCAAAGTCCATCTCCCTGATGCCCTCATCACTGGTCTCCTTTTACCTTCTGCAAAGACATTGAACATATAGTGATCTCCAAATATCCAAAGACACAGACAACCCCTCTGAGGGCAACTGTTCCCAGAATTTTCACCTTTCTTTTGTGAGGGCATGAATTCCAAATCTTTTCTTCACTACTTTATCTTATTAAAAAAAAAAAAAAGACTAGTAATCTTTTCTACTCAGGATGTGTTTGGCGTACTCAGCCAAGTCTTGGTTATTGTCTTTTAAATAGTTCTGTACATATAAAAAGCCATCCTTGGCAAAGAATGGTGTGTTTAATTCAAGAGAGTCCCATCAGAAAGAAAACAGAATTCCATGGAAGCTTGCTCTGCAAGGGAGGACAGCTGTCTGGACAGGACACAGGCCGCCTCTCGTGAGTGCTACAGTTTTCACCTAGATCCAAAATTCCCTGTTTACATGAATTTGTGGCCCTTGAATGGAAAGAAGGGTAATTGTCCCTTCTCATACCTATTCACCTTTGCTCACCAAACCTTATGTTTGTGTGATCAGGCAGTTAGTGATAGGGAAGGATTTGGGGTGCACAGAAGTGTGGCTAAAGTCCTGAGCTCACTTGGCATGGTCTCTGAGATGCCTTCTCTATGTGACTGGATGGAGGGGCTGAAAGGGGATGGGAGGAGACCTCCTGCTATGGGCTCATCAAGGGGAGACCAGCTCAGTCCCAGGCATTTGGGGCAAAGGTTCTGCTCATTGGCTTCTGTGCTTTCATGGAAAGAATTATTTCTTTATGATTATAGGAGAAAAATACAAAAGCCAAGAATCCAGTGGGGTTTCTTATGGTCAAGCAGATCTCACCAGGAGACCTCACCAGGGTATGGGGCCCAATTGTCATCTGAATCAGGAGTGAGCTCTTGACTTGTGTCCACTACATCCTGGGACCCTTGCAGTAGGGTGACTATAGCAGAGACAGAGTTGAGTTTCAAGACTCTGTGGCCTCTCATATTTCACAGTACCACTCACCAGCCATGAAGACAAGTTCAAGACTATAAGGAATGTCATGAAACTAGACAAAATGTATAGTTTAAGAGATTGCCCTAAAAGTCTCATAAATGTAGCTGACTGTTTAGAGATCACTATTCAGTGCCAAGAATTTAGCTCAGTGCTTCCACTGCCTGCCTCTCAAGAACAAGGACCTAAGTTTGATCCCCAGTACAGAGAGAGAGAGAGAGAGAGACAGACAGACAGACAGACAGACAGAGAGATCACTGCTCAAAGCTTTGTGTTTTGAGATTTCCTGAGATGTTTCAATTATTCATCCATTCATTCACTCCATGGACAAATTTTTATTGAGCACCTACTAGGAACTAGACTGGAGGGATGGCAGTACATTGGACAGATTAAAATCTCTGCTCTTGTGGAGTGTATAGGCTTGTGGAAGAAACATAAAATAGATTATATAAATATGTCCTATGTAGTTAAGCAGTTAAATGCTAATAAGAGATATGAAGCCAGAAAAGCAAAACAAAACAAAACAAAATGGGAGAAGCTTTGGGTGTGTGTTGACATTTCAAATAAAGAGAATCAGATGAACTCATGAAAAAGATTAGTTTTGAGAAGAGAAGAACTGGGAGGAAATGCAGGCTTTTTGGATAAGTGACAGGGCTATGAAAGGGGTGCCAGGTAAGAAGCCTCCAACACATAAAATGATCTTTGAGAACAAAAGAATAACATGGAAAAGAGATGGAAGATAATAATAAGCATGAAATAATAAGTAACAAAAAAATCACTTTTAAAAGTCCAACAGCTATTTCCTTAAAATCCAAGAGCTGATTCCAAAAAAATGAGCCATACAATAATTATGATGTAACTTCTTAACTAAACCATCCTGTATAAGAATAATTCCTATCATAAAAATTAAGTTACAAAGTAATGTTCCCACCATAATTTCATTGTATAAGTGTTTTTTAAATAGAGGCCGGACATGGTGGTGCATGCCTATAATCCCAGCTGAGGCAGGAGGATCACTGTGAGACCAGCCTGGGCTACATAGTGAGTTCCAGGTCAGTCTCAACTACATAGTGAGACCCTGTCTCAAAAAACAAAGAGAGAGGGGGGGGGGAATGAGAGCAATTAGACAGTTTTTAAAAAGTACTACACATTTTAAAAATTAATTTTACTGGTACATTTAAGGTGTACAATATAATGAAATTCATCATTAGAAATTTGCACTTTTACATAATCTGTATTATTTCTTCTTTTTCCCCTTTCCGCTGCCCTCCCTTCAACCCCTGTATTCCTCCCTGTATTCCTCCCTAATTAAAAAGACATTGTGGGACAGGGATTTGGCTCAGTGGTTCCACTACCTGTAAGGTCCTGAGTTCGATCCCTGGTACCAAAAAGAAAGACATTGTTTCCATTTCATTTTCTCATATTAAATCCATTCCCTTCTTCCTTTCCCCTACCCTTCCCATTTCCCCCTTTCTTTCTATTTCACATTATCTAGTATACTTTTTATTTACACTTTAAGTTTCTCACACTAGAGAAACTATTCAGTATTTACACATTTTTCCTATTTCAGTTAAGAGTATGGCCAGAGTGTACATTCATTTAGCTATAAATGTCATTAATTTCCCACTTTTTATGGCTGAGTGGTACCCCCTTTTACAAATGGATAAAAATCCACATTTTCTTTATCCAGTTTCCAGCTGATGGGTAGTGGGGCTGCTTCCAAGTTCTAGCTATTACAAATTATGCTGCTATGAACATGGGTGAGCATGCATCCCTGTGGTAAGATTCTTTTAATTCTTTGGGAAAGATACCCAGCAGGGGAATAGCTGGGTCAAATGTGACCTCCAATCCTAATTCTTTGAGGTATCTACATACTGATTTCCACAGTGGTTGCACCAGTCTACCCTCCCACCAGCAGAGGAGCAGGGTTCCTCTTTCCCCACAGCATTTCTCATTGGCTGATTTCTTGTTAGCAGCCATTCTTTCTGGGATGAGGTAGAATCTGAGTGTTATTTTCATTTGCATCTCTCAAATGACCAGTGATGTGGAACATTTTTTTCATATGTTTATTTTCTATTTCTACTTCTTTGTCTGAGAAATGTCTGTTCATTTCAGATGCCCATTTTTTAAATTGGATCTTTAAATTTGGGAGCTCAGGTTTTTTTAAGTTCTTTATACATTCTAGATAGTAGACATTTGTCTGAGGAGCAGCTAGTGAAATTGTTTTTCCGCATTGTGGGTTGTCTCTTCACCCTGTTGGTGGTTTCTCTTGCTATGCAGAAGCTTTTTAATAAGATGAAACCTCACTCATCGATTGTTGGTGCTAGTTCACCAGCAACTGAGGTTCTTGTTCATAAAATCTTTTCCTATACCAGTGTCTTAAAGAGTTCTACCTAACCTCTCTTCCAGTTGGTTTAGTGCATATTTGTTGGTTATTTTAATATTTATATCTTTAATCCATTTCAATTTTAGTTTAGTGCATGGTGAGAGATATAGGTCTACTTTTAATCTTTTGAAAGTTGAAACCCAGTTTTTCCAGCACCATTTATCGAGAGGCTATCTTTTCTCCAGTGAGGGTGTTTGGCTCCTTTGTCAAACATGAGGTGGATGAGTGTGGCTGGAATTGTTTCTGCATCTTCCAAACTGTTCTACTGGTCCTCAGGTCTGTTTCTTTCCCAGTACCATGCTGTTTTTATCACAGTAGCTTTGTAGTATAATTTCAAGTTGGGGATTGTGATACCCCCTGCCGTATCTCTGTTGCCTAGAATTGCTTTTGCTATTCTAGGTCTCTTGTTCCAAATGAATTTTTGGATTGTTTTCTCAGTGTGTGTGAAGTATGCTGCTAGGATTTTGGTTGGGATTACATCAAATCTATATAGAAATTTTGGAAGTATGGCCATTTTCACTATGTTGATTCTTCCTATCCAGGGACAAGAGACGTCTTTCCATTTTTTTTTTTTTTTTATGTTCTCGTCAATTTCTTCTTTCAGAGTGCTATAGTATTCAGAGTACAGGTCTTTGATTTCTTTTGTTACATTGAATCCTAGGTATTTCAATTTTTTGGATGCTGTTGTGAAAGGAATTGTTTGCCCCATTTCTCTCTCAGTGAGTCTGTTGTCCATATACAGAAAAGGCAATGATTTTTGTGTCTTGACCTTGTATCCAGCTACTCTATTAAATTTGGTTATTAAGTCTAGAAGACTTTTGGCGGAGTTCTTGGGTCTTCTATATAGAGTATCATGTCATCTGCAAAATAATGACAATTTGTCTTCTTCCTTTCCTATCTTTATTCCCTTTATTTCTTTCTCTTGTCTAATTGTTGTGGCTAATATTTCCAAAACTATATTGAGCAGAAGTGGTGATAGTGGACATCTTTGTCTTGTTCCTGAATTCAGTGTGAATGATTTCAGTTTTTGACCATTTAATACGATATTTGATGCTAGTTTTTCATAGATGGCTTTTATCAGATTGAGGTAGAGACCACCTATTCCAATTTTTGGAGGGTTTTTATCATAAATGTGTGTTGGATTTTGTAGAATGCTTTTTCTGCATCTGTTGAGATGACCATATGATTTTTATCTTTGGCTCTATTAATATAGTGTATTACATTTATTGATTTGGGCTTTCCCTGGGATCAATCCCACTTGGACAGGGTGTATGTTCTTATTTATGATCTCCTGCATTCTATTTGTGCATATTTTCTTAAAGATTTTTGCATCTTTGTTCATTAATGAGATTGGCCTGTAGTTTTCTTTTTTGGTTGGGTCTTTCTCTGCTTTGGGGATCAAGGTGATGCTTCCTTCCAGACATGAATTTGGGAGTATTGCTTCCCTTTCAATTTCATTGGAGAGTTTAAACAGTAATGGCAGTAGTTCCTCTCTAAATTTCTTGTAAAATTCAGCAGTGAAGTCATCAGGACCAGCTTTTCTTAGTTGGTAAGTTTTCAAGTATATTTTCAATTTCATTGATTGATATTGGACTGTGTAGAATTTTTAGGTCATCTTTGTTCAACTTTGGTCACTCATATATATCTAGGAATCTGACAATTTCTTCAGTTTTTTCCATTTTATTAGGGCAAAGGTTCTCAAAGTAGGTATTGATGATATTCTGAATTTCTGCTAGGTCCATTGGAATTTCACCTTTTTCATCACTAATTTCATGGATTTGGGCTTTTTCTTTCCTTTTTTGACAAGGTCGGCCAAGGGTTTGTTAATTTTGTTTATTCTTTCAAAGAACCAACTCTTGGCTTCATTTATTTATTTATTTTTTGTATCATTCTCTTAGTCTCCATTGCACTGATTTCTGCTCTGATCTTTATAATTTCCTCCCTTGTATGAACTTTGGGTTTGCCCTGCTCTTCTTTTTCTAGAAGCTTGAGGTTCAGCATTGTGTTGTTTGATTAAGCTTGCTCTGTTTTCCTGATATGAGTATTCACTGCTATGAATTTCCCTCATAACATTGCAGAAGGAATTGGCAAGTGACACGCACATAGAGACGAGCTGAATGGAAGTAAAACAAAAAAGTTTATTTTGTCAGAAATCAGTCAACTACATTCCAAAAGTCAGGGCCAGTGATTGACCCCCTATTGGGTGGTAGCTTCCTCTTTTATAGGTTTTAGAGCTATGCTCTCACTCAGCTGGCTACATTTCATTTCCTCAGTTCACATTACCCACGTACAAATGACAGTAACCAGACAGTTCACTTTAACCCAGATGTAGCAATTCCTTGTAGTTAGGGAGTTTACCTCAAGATTCATCTATTCTAATGCACAGAAAGGGGGTGTTAGGGATGAGGCCAGGTGTCACACTTCATGGTCAGTGCTGCCAGTGTCTGTTAATTTTGAACTAAACAAAGCAGACTGCTGTTAGAGAAGCAGAAGTCATTTTACATTTTCCTAACATTTTGTAGGTTTTTAGATTATTTACAAAAGTTCTCTGTATCATTCCTCCCTTTGTTTTTTGGGGTAACTCCTTAGCCTTCATTGAATTCATACTGACTATATCTACTGGGAGGCTGAGTAAAGGATACATAGAAAGCTTTATTGGCTCTAAGGGCAGGTCATTCATGACTCCAGTTGCCTGATAAGTCATCATGGTGAGTGGTGCGCAAATCCAGCAATCAGAGGCTAATTCCTTGTCTGCCTGTAGCAACAGTGAATGAGTTCCATCAATTAAATCTATCATATCTATTTCTGTATAATTCTTTGGATGCCTTTTTTAAGATATTTTGTATTTCCTGAAGCACAGAAGTTTTTTGGTTTTTTTTTTTTTTCTATTTCTGAGGGGGGCTCTTCCAGGCCTTTTTAATCTATAGAATCTATCTTTTTAACCTCTGAGGCTTATCATGCCTAGCAGTTGACTGATATCTAATATAAATATGAAAAACTATTTCTTTTAGCCAGCTTGTTTTTCAAGGCCAAGCTATATACAGTTTTAAATGGTTACATTGTCCCTTTTTACAGTTATCACAATTGTCAGTACTTCTGGTCACAGTAGAACAGTTTAACCATATTTGAGTTTTATGTGAACAATCCATCTTTTTTGTGTCTATCCCCCACAGTCAAGTATGGTACCAGGGTTTTTATAATTTTTTAGGACAGGCATCAAAAAGAAGCATGAGGGGATGTCCCTCTGGTTTCCTTTTAACAGTTTTAAAGGACACACTTTTTTTTATCAAACTTATCATCTTTAGGCTTATAAACTCTTAATTCAAAAACAAAATAACTCATAACCATTTTACATAATAAAAGAGTCCATAATATCTTGATTGCAATTCTCATTTTTTAGTTGTGTGTGGCCTCACCAGGTTCTGGTGTGGTGAGAGCACGGCTTTGAGTGCACTGTCTTGTGGAGCTCCAGTCCATGGAGTTCTCTGTTGTTTCACTCTAGAGTAGTGAATCCGTTGTTTGACTTCAGTCCCGACCAGAGCTGTGGGAGTAACTATAAGTGCCTCATATGGTCCTTTTCATATAGGTTGCAAAGGAGTCTTTTTCCAATTTTTAACATAAACTGAGTTCCCTAGCTTTATAAATTGTGCAGGGGTTAGCGCAGGGAGGACCTCTTTATCTGAGTGTTTTGGGATTTTTTTTTTTTTTTTTTGGGTACTGGGGATCCAAATTGGGTCCTTGTTCTTGTGAGTCAGGCCACCGAACTCCTGAGCTCAATCCCTGGCCCTATCTGAGTGTTTTGTAGCAGCTAGGGGTCTTTGTATCTCCATTTTTCTCTTTTATGCATGGGTGAGTATGGCCATCTGAAGTTTCTGTTTAGCTGCCTTTTGCTATTACATATTTTCCTTTTTGGTGCCCAGGGCAATGCATCATTGCTATTTTATCAGGTACCCATATTGTTTCCAATAACTGTATTATTTCCTGTTTATTTTTAATGTTTGCCCTCTGATGTAAGAAGACCATGTCCTTTAGATATTATGTCATGAACATATAGGGTAGCAAAGGCATAACAGAAGTCTGTGTAAACACTTACCCTCTTTCCCTTTTGCCCATTGGAGAGCCTGTATGAGTGCCCAAAGCTCTGCTCACTGAGCCGACCATCTGATGGGGAGGGATCCTACTTGGACCACTTCATCTTAAGTTGTCACTGCAGAGCCAGCGTACCCCATTTTTTTATGAAGTTGCTCCCATCTGTGAACAGGACAAAAATCAGCATTAGGCAATGGGATTTTCTGCAGATTCAGATGACTTGAGAATAATTTGTCAGTGACGTTGAGGCAGTTGTGGTTAGCGGGGACAGGTTCCAAGGGCAAGAAGGTAGCGGGATTTAAGGTTTTAATTGGAACAAAATGTAGGTGGAGATTCTCACAGATGAGGGCCTGATATGGTGTGACTCTATTATTCGAAAGCTGTTAATGTCCTCTATTATTCAATAGTTCTAGAAAGGCACAGAGAACCTGAACAGTCATTTCTTGTCCTAAAGTTAGCTTGTCAGCTTCCTTAATCAGCATAACTGCAGCTGCCAGAGCTCGTAAACAAGGGGTCATCCCTTTTAATAACTTTGTTTTTCCACAGAAAATATATTTTGAAAATGGCCATTATAAACATATCACAATAACATATTTAGAATTTAGCCCTTTGATGATAACCAATGTAAATATTTTATAACAAACTTGAAACCAACAAGTAAACATATGTATTTCCTTGATAAATCACTTTCACACACTTTCTCAGTGTACCTAGGCCTTCTGGTCTTGTATATCTCTGTCTTTCTAACGAGACAAATATACAAAATCTTTTCATATCAGAAGTATATCTCTTTTACTTATAGCTTTCTTAGTATTTTTCCTCTGCTATCTCACTATAAACCTTCTATAACAAACTTGTCCAGCTGTTAAAATTTTAAAGTGTCCCATTTTTTGCTTCTGTTCTCAGATTGTTACAGTTTAAAATTTGACTGACAATAGAACAGTACTAGCCTTGAGTTATTCAGCAACAAAGTACAGAAAAGAGCAAGTTAACCTTATAATCACAATTTGAGAATTTGAAATGCACAAGAAATTTTTTAAGCACACTAATTAAACATCAACTTAAATTGAAACAAAGATACATTTATCATATAGTTAAAATTTGTAACTTGATTTTTCTTATAAAATCTCTTAATGTCTAGAGCAGTTGCAGTTTCTCTGGCTTCGTTTTGGATTCCAGACCTTTGCAGGCGGCATCAGGATGATAACACAGTGCTGCTGGCCTTGGTGCTTTTAAAGCCTGGAGTTTTTTTCTCTCTATTTTGCTGTATGCTTTTCAGAGCTTTCCTAGCTATTTTCAATCCATTGAAGATTTTTTTATTTTAGTTCTTTCTAATCTGAGTGCAAGCCCTGTTCCATTCTCTCTGCATCTGACCATGGTTTCCCATCTGCAGCCTCCAGTGCAGAAAGGCCAAACAATTTTCCTCATGTTTTTGCCCCCACCTCCTCTGCCCCTGTGATCTTAGCAACTCAAGCAGAGGGAGAGGCAGCTTGACTTCCTCCAAAGGGGAAGCACTGGGATTTGCATGTAATGATGTCACATTTTCTGAGAGGCAAGTCCGCCATGTGAAAAACAGCAGATTTAGTAAGCAATTGCTCTAAGACCAAAACTAAAAATTTCTTTCAAGAGCTGATGTCATGAAGCAGAAGCTTGAGTGGCTCCCAGACTGGGTTGTTCAGGCCACAAAACAGAGTGCACAAGGCTTCAAGTTGTCAAGATCTCAGTTAAAAACAGAGGGAGATAACTTTTCTGTTCATATTAAACGTTAGCCACAGAATCACAAATCTAAGCCACACTCAAGTTCCTTCAGTCAGGGAGGGATCTTTAAGTGTAAACTCCCCCTCTCTTTGTTTTGGTGCAGATGAAGTTACTGGTGGCTTTTGTAGCTCATTCCACTCACTCTCCTAACTGAATCTCTTTCACACACACAGTCACACAAGTTAACACATCCCCTCCCTGGGGCCCCCTTACAAAGCACAATACAAAACACAATAACAAACTGAGGGCAATCAAACCCTCACAAATGGCAAAGCATGTAGGAGATTTGGCCTGCACTCTATATTTCACCCAAATTGAGGATATAAATCCTCACAAATGGCAGAGAAGGGAGGGTAATCAGGCTTCCAATCTGTAATCTGCCCAAATATTCAATTAAGAACCAAAACAAAAGCAAAGCAAACTAGCGATTTGCCCAAGGAATCCCACCAATCCGACGGACAATTTCATTCACTCACCTTCCTTCTGCTCTCTCTGTTCTGGGTTTAAGTGATCTGCCATCAGCGAGCTTGCCTCTGAGTCCTAGAGAGGGAACCCAGGAAATCCTGGGGCATACCTCTTCCCTTCTGAGAAGGTGGACAGCTGCTCCCTCCAGTGGGACTCCAGTCAAAGCCCAACATGGGCCATGTCAGTTAACCCTTTCCTTCCAGGCCACTGCACCAAATATTGTGGAAGGAAATGGCAAGTGACATGCACATAGAGATGAGCTGAGTGGAAGTAAAATAAAAAGTTTATTTTGTCAGAAATCAATCAACTGCATTCCAAAAGGCAGTGCTGGTGATTGACCCTCTATTGGGTGGTAGCTTCCTCTTTTATAGGTTTTACAGCTATGATCTCATTCAGCTGGTTACATTTTATTTCCTCAGTTCACATTACCCATGTACAAATGACAGTAACCAGGCAGTAGACTTTAACCCAGATGTAACAATCCCTTGTAGTTAGGGAGTTTACCTCAAGATTCTTCTAGCTATCTATTCTAGTGCACAGGAAGGAGGTGTTCAATGTCAGGGATGAGGCCAGATGTCCCACTTCATGGTCAGTGCCTCCTGTATGTGTTAATTTTGAATTAAAGAAAGCAGACTGCTGTTAGAGACAGCAGAAGTCATTTTACATTTTCCTAACATTTTATCGTTTTTTAGATTATTTACAAAAGTTCTCTGTATCAATAAGACTGCATGCATTATGTCCCACAGATTCTGATATGTTGTATTTTCATTGCTATTTAATTGTAGGAACTGCCTGATTTCTTCATTAATTTTCTCTGTGATCCATTGGTTATTCAGAAGTGTGTTGTTCAATTTCCATGTGTTTATGAGATTCTTGTAGTTTCTTTTGCTACTGATCTCCAATTTTATTGCACCATGGTCTGATAAGATACAGGGGATAACTTCAATTCCTTTGCACTTACTTAAACATGTTCTATGAGCAAGTATGTGGTCACTTGGAAAACGATCCATGTGCAGTTGAAAATAATCTGGTTTTGTGAGGTAGAACACTCTGTAAACTTCTGTTAAGTTCATTAGTTCAAGAGTTTGATTGAGTTCTAGTATTTTGTTATTTATTTTTTGTCTAGTTGATCTATGTGTTTCTAACAATGTGATACTGAGGTCCCCCGCTACTATTGTATTAGTGCTTATTTGATTTTTTTCATGTCTGCTGGTATTTGTTTTATATAGTTGGGCACGCTAGTGTTTGGTGCATATATATTTATGATTGTCATCTCTTCCTGTTGGATTGTTCCCTTTACAAGGATGTAGTGTCCTTGTTCATCTCTCTTACTCAGTGTTGGTTTGAA
The DNA here is from genome assembly GCF_012274545.1 of Fukomys damarensis. Classification (NCBI taxonomy): domain Eukaryota; kingdom Metazoa; phylum Chordata; class Mammalia; order Rodentia; family Bathyergidae; genus Fukomys; species Fukomys damarensis. The sequence continues at coordinate 3,632,186 of NW_022900925.1, forward strand.
ATTCACTTGATCTGCAAAAAGGATCGCAACTCCTGCTTTTTTTTTTAATTTGCTTTCTGTCACATGGAGTATTGTTTCCCACCCTTTAACTTTCAGTGTATGAGTTTCTTTTTTAATTAAGTGTGTTTTTTGTATGCAGCACATTGTTGGCTCTTGCATCTTGACCCATTCTGCCAGTCTATTTCTTTTGATTGATGAATTGAGACCATTAACATTGATGGTTATAGATGATTATAACTGATATGTATTGACTTGTCCTTGTCATAACTTTTTCTTTTTTGTTGGGGTCTCTTCTTTGCATTTAATGTCTTGTCATACCTGACAGATTCATTCTGCTGGGCATCCTGGGGTTGTGACCCTCACTGTCTTTTCCTAGGATATTGTTTAAAAATTTTTAGAGTGCTGGTTTGGTATTCATGAAGTTTCTAAGGTGCTCTTTGTCATGATAGTCTCTTATTTCTCCATCAGTTATGAAAGATAGTTTTGCAGGGCACATCAGTCTGGGTTGGATGCTATTTTCCTTTAGGGTTTGAAATATGTCACTCCAAGCTCTTCTTGACTTGAGGGTTTTTGTTGAGAAGTCTGCTGTGATTCTGATGGGCTGCCCTTTGTATGTGATTTGTTTCTTTTCTCTGCTTGTAGAATTTTTTTCTTCTGTTGGGTTTCTGGAATCTTAACTATTATATGCCTATGTGTAGTTTGTTTTTTTTTTTAAATCAGTGCCAGTTGGAGCCCTATATGCCTCACTTATCTGTTTGTCAAATTCTTTTTCCCCATGTGGGAAGTTTTCTGCCATTACTTCTGTGAACAGTTTTTTTTTTTTTAATGTTGTCTGCACTCTTTCCTGTTTCTTCACTGAATCTGATCAGTCTTATGTTATTCTTCTTTGTATTATCTAGTAGCTGCTGGATTGATATCTCATGGTCCCTTACTATTTTTAAGAAATTTTTATTTTACTGGTCACTAATTGCAATCCTATCTTCCATATCTGAAATTCTGTCCATGTACTGGTTCATTCTGCTGTGTAAACTTTCAGTGCAGTTTTTAAATCTCCTGGAAATCTACTTGCATCTGTTTTATGGATTCCACTTGTTTCCTACACTGGGATTGCATCACGTTCCTCAGATCCTCTATTTTTTTATCGGTTTCCACACTAGATTTATTAATCATGTCTTGCACTATGGGTACATTCTCTGCTGTTATCTGAGAAATTATTTCTGATTTCATTTTTCCCAGATCCTCTTTTGTTGCCAGCTCAGGGAGTCCAGGTGGTTGAGTATCATGTTGTTCCATCTCATTTTCCTTTGATGTTGTCTTAGGTGATCTGGAAGTCTGGTTTTGAGACTTGCTTTTAATGTTTTTTCATTTTAATAGATGCAGCCTGCTATGTCTTTTTTGAAGAAAAATTTTGTGCACCAAGTGGTCTTCAATTCTCAGTAAGCCATGAGGTAGCCTTTTCTCTGCTGCTCCCCAGTACACCAATTCCTGGGTTCAGAATGGTGGCCTTCTGGATCCCTGAGATGAGGTGTTGTCTGGATGGGCTTCTGGCTGGGGCCTGTGTACACTTGGGATAGTATCTTGGTGTGCCTCTGGCTGGAGCCTTATATACCTTTTGTCTGGGAGGGCCTTTGACTGGGAGCTATGAACCCCAATTCCTGTTGTCTGATCAGGGCTCTGGCTAGGCTCTCCATAGACTCACCTATGCTATGGGGAATGCCTCTGGCTAAAGTTTGTACACCTGTGCATCTCTTTTCTGGGCAGTTCTTTGACTTTGGTCAGTATGCCTGAGCCTCTGGGGTTGGGGCGGAGCCCTGGCTGGAATTTGCCTGTAGTCTTGCCACTCTGGTCCACACCACTGTTCCTCAGGATCTTCATGCACTCAACAATCAGTAGTACCCATTTATAAAAAACTATCAATTCTATTTGTTCATGTGATGGGATTATATAAAAAATTTAAAATTTTCTTCTTTGTGTTTCTGGATGTTTTTCAAAATTTTCCCTATAATGAAAATTTTATTATTATAATTTAAAGAATAACCACTTTTTAAAAATATGGACTAGTATACATTACAGAAAATAGCTCATTTTCAGCAGCTAAGATTAAAAGTTTTTTGGCATTACATTCTGTTTAAAAGAGTATTTTATTTTCTTTTACACTGGTGGTTAGAAATTCCCTCCCAAGACTGAGGCCAGCTCTGAATGCAGTTTTCATTTGATTTAACAGCTCTATTTCTTAGTCCTGACACCTCCCTCATATTTTTATAAGATCTCAGAACTATAAAAAAGTACTAAATAAAATGCAAGCCTTTCAATTGTCTTATATTCCACTGTTATACACAGTCTTCTGGTTACACCATTATCTATCTAGCCAACTGTCAGATGTTTCTATTAATAAGTTTGCTTTTAAAAAAGTTATAGCAAGCATGGCAATTAAAACTAAATTAATTTGGAATTTCTCCCAAGCCACAGAGAAAGAGGGAATTCAATGAGTTTCTTTAGTAATTATCTATAATCTCACTCAGAAGGAAAAGGGTCAGTGTCACATGGCCAAATTCATTGTCCATCCCATAGGAATGCTATGGAGGCAAAGATGGAAAGCACTGGAAACAGGATTACAGTGTTAGAGAATTAGAACTGGAAGAAACAATTATCATTGTTTACTCTCAAGCAGTGAAAGCTAATTTGAATGTCACTTTTCCAATATTGAAAAAGTTCTAATAAAGTATAACAGCAAATGAGATTTTAAGATACAGGAAAAAATCCTGGGAGCTTAAGTTTTATAGAATAATAAATTAGTTACTGTGATGTATATTGATGTATCAATGTTTTTTTCTTTTGAGAACTGTAAGTGTAAGACAGAAAAAGACCTGCTCCAAGTCATTGTTGGCAATGGAAAAGGATAAATAAGAAGACTTGTAAGATGGGGGTCAGAAATTGTTCATTCCCAGAGTCATCAGCTCTGTCTCCATCTGTATTCTGCCTGCCCACATTAATGTTGGCATGCTGAGATGGTGTCAAGCAGACTGGGGATTTGCCTCAGGTAGGCCATTGTGTACTTAGGGGTCTTGAAGAACCAGGAGGCCACAAAAATGTTGAACAGTTTTGCAAATGTCTTGGGATCAGCAAGAAACCTTCAACTATTTTTCAAGTGTTTTCAGATTTGCTAAAATCCAACTGTGGTTTGCCCCCAAGAACTTTTTGTTTATGCTTGTTTATTTTAAGAAAAACATGAGCTTGGCATTCCTGGGTTCATTTGCACTTAGCTCATTAGCTGGGCTTGTGAACCTGTGCAGTGTCCAAAATGTCTCGTGTGATTCAAAGGAAATTGATTCTCCAATGAGGAGATACATTTCGTTAGCATGAAACAGAAGCCAAACTGCAAAAACCCTTTGGCTCAGATCTCTTCACAGTCAAAGAAATGTGAGCTGTGTCTAAACTACATTTCTCCAATGTGTCTTGAAGTCTGTAAGCTGCATTTGTGTTTAGATGTAAGTGTTTCCTTCTCATTGTTTGGGCTGGAACCAATAGATTTTCTTGAATATGGTGTGTGTTAGAATTGAAATGATGTCAAGTATAGTAAATGGTCTTGTTGAATGGAGCTTTGTTAGAGAATATGCAAAAGTAAAAATTTCTGAACATCAACTGGATAAGCCCCTTAGCTTTCTTACTTAATTTTATTCCATGCTTATGACTAAATATTTAACTGTGGAAAATTTCAGTTATTCTACATTTATACCTTTGTCCCTGACATGTGCACTGAACTGTGCTGGTTAGAAAGTTTCTGAAATAGGTATAACATATGGCCTATGCAACCTTAAGATATGAAGTTTCGAGGTGTGAAGCAAGTGAAATATAATTAACTATGAATTGCATGGAACAGATTTCAAGAGGGATAGGAATTCATAACAGTGAAGGATCTGTTTAAAGATAAGATGCTTCAAGATGGACTTAAATAAAGGTATGTACAAAGATAGATAGGTAAGGAGAGAGGGAGAAGGGGGTCAGAGGAAGAAAGAGACCTGAGTAGGAAAAGCTTTCACTGGACACTAATTCCAGGGTGGTGTTAAACCCAGACCTACTCTCTGCTCAGGATGAAATCTATACTCATTTGAGAAGAGAGAGGGATTCTTATATTTGGGAACAATGGAAAATAAGTTTAGTGGAGCTTCTTGGAAAAAAAGCCTAACCAGCCCGGAGAGTCCATCAGTCTTTGAAACATACTACAGAGGACCATTATCCATTGTTAAGCATAAGGATGAAAAAAGTATTAAATCAAAATTATAGGAATCTAGGGTATAGCATGGCATAGAGAGAGAGCAGGCTAAGATCAGGGAGTCCAGTTGTATAGATGCATTAGAATGATGTAGGTAAAACTATGAAAGTCATGTGCACACAAAATATTGGTATTTCATCTCAAACAACCCCTTAAAATATTTGTAATAGCTTAACTATTTGGATGAATGATATGAAACTGTTGCTTTTGATGGTCAGTAAGAAATACTGGCAATGATATATTATTCACCCTGATAACTATACAGTCCAGAGATACACAGAATTCAAGTGCAGGCTGACCCAGTGACTCACAGATGTCTCCTAAATCTCAGTTTCTACATTTCTTTCTTTCTTCTCTTCTTTTTGCTATGTCAGCTTCCCCTGAATTCTGCTTCCTCTTTCATGAGGACAGCAGCATATTTCAGCTTTTTGGGGAATGAAAATAGAACTGCCCCTCCCAAAGTCTCCTGTAAATGTTTCCCGACATCTCCTTGGCCTGATGAGATGAAGTGTTCATCAGTGACCCAAAGATGGCAGCCAGGCAATGAGATGTAGGAATTATATTAATCAGGATTTATTTTAGCACTCAGGGAGGGCTCATTCTCACCCCAAATTACACAGCTTTGAAATGCTCCTGCTGGGCGTGGAGCTGCATGCCTGTAATCTCAGCACTCTAGAGGCTGATACAGGAGGGTCTCCATGAGTTCCAGGCCAGCCTGGGGTACATGATGAGTGCAGAGCCAGCCTGAACAACAAAGCAAGACCCTGTCTCAAAAATAAATAAATAAATATATTTTTAAATGTGAGGTTCCAGTGGGAAATGGGGAAAAGAAAATAGCTATTGGCAGACAATCTACAAAGTCCACTCCACTATAGCCCATATTGTTGGGTTTACCTTCTCCTGCTACACTGCTGCTCCTTTTGGTCCAATGGTGTGGCGACCAGTACTAGGAAGCCCTCTAGTAGAAAGAGCTCTGCCAAATCCCACAGACCAGCAAGATGATGGGGAGAATGTATCAGGTTATAACACCAGGGAGGAAAGGACAGGCCAAGGGTGCAAACCAGGACTGAGAGAGCTAGATCAACCTGATCTAAGCAACAGTGACCCAAGATCAAGGAAGCAAAGAAAAAGAAGACCGTGTGTGCATGGTGCAGAAGCCATGTGTTCTACACCTGATTGATTGAGATTTGAATACAAACACATTGAGAAACTGTGACAGGTGCCTACGTGAACCAGTATCTCAGAGATGAATTAAGAATGCTAGAAGGCCCAGATTGCTATGTCATCATTGAAATGGGGCAGATAAAGTGCCCCATAGAATTGCAGATCTAATGGACAAGGATACCATCTGCTTATGCACCTTGTCACCCACATTTATTTGACAATACACAGCATTTCATAGTCATTTGAGCTCCAGATAGCAGATCTAGAGGGTCATCCCTAAACCCCAGCCATACTGCCTGATTTCGTTAGCAGATACTTCATCTCTTCCAGACTCAGCTGCTGCATTGCTGCTCATGAATACAGCCTCCAATCTCCTTTTGCAATTCACCCCCACCCCTATAGCAAGCACTCTCTGGGTAACTTTGTGCTATCTGCTAATTTACAGATTTTATGATTCCTGTTTTTCTAGATCATTTATTTAAAGGAGGAAAAAGTTAAACAAGATCAATACTCACACCTATCTCTAGAGAGAATCCTTATTTTCCACCCATTGCCATCAAAGCTAATCTTGGTGACTTATAGCTGGCCTCTTTGTGGTACTGTGTTTAGATCCTTCTGATGCCTTTGCACCTGGAGGTGTTACAAATTCTGCTTTTGTTTTTAGGTTGAAGAGTCACAAGGCAGTCGAATAAAATAGGACAGGTGTTTGTATCATAAAACAAATCAGTGGCCCCTGGGGATTTGACCTTTTTGTTTCTTCCCTGATTTCTTCAAATGCCTCTGCCCCACCAGGCACCCTACACTCCATCAGGGAGACAGCTGGCTGAATAAGACCAAAGACAACTATCAATTGGATGCTTATTTTAGGATGATTCAATAGCTCAGCAATAAATAAGTTTTTTAAAAAATTAACTTTAAGCCTTCCTTCCAAATGTTCTCCAGCCTGTGACTGGTTTGCGCCATTTTCATGTGAGTGTGTCAATCTCAAGGCAGGCTTTTCTTCCAAATGCCCAAAAACAATTAAAGTTGACAGATGCTGGTAATATGCAAGCCAGTCACAGAAACACTAATCTAACCAGATGTATGGGTGGACTGAGAGCAATCTTAACATCTCTAAGACTGAATAGATTAAGATCTAAAATGGAGGGGGGGGTCTGGAAGTGGAGGACAATGAGAAAATGCTGAGCTCGGCAAGTTTCCCAGCATTTGCCAACTTTGAGCTTGAGTACTCCTTGCTAAGAAAAATAACATCTTATTTGTAAAGTCATTCCAAATATTTCTGTCATTACAGAGGAGGTAGCACTTCATTCAGGAAGAAACCTCTACCGCTCCTTGTAACTATTTCTTATAAGACAATAATATATCATGTCCACCTGTTACTTTTTTTTTTCAGCTTTAATTGAGTTTATTGGTACATTTTAGGGATACAGTACAGTTACATTCATTGTTGGGATCTTGTACCTTTACATGACAGGTCTTGGTTCTCATTTTTTCCCCTTGTCCCTGCCCTCCCTTCACCCCCTCCTCCTCTCCCCATCTACAACCACTTTATTTCCATCTTTTCATTATCTCACATTTTTTTTCTTTTCCCTTTTCATCCTTGCCCTACCCGTCCCACCTTCGCTACACTTTTAGCTCCTTTCTTCCCATTTCTCAATGTCAGTAATCTTATTAGGATCTTCTGTATTATTGCAGATTACTCACACCAGAGAAACTATTCAGTATTTACACATGCGTGCCTTATTTATTTCACTTAGGACTATATCTTCAATATGTATCCATTTTCCTACGGATAAATCTATTTTCTCATTCTTTATGGCTGAGTAATATTCCATTTTATAGAAAAACCATAGTAGAGTATCTGGATACAAGGTGAACACCCAAAAATCAGTAGTCTTCTTACACACAAATAACAGACTCACGTAGAGAGAAATAAGGGGAAAAATTCCTTTTACAATAGCATCAAAAAAAATGAAGTATCTAGGAATCAATCTAACAAAAGAAGCAAAAGATCTCTACACTGAAAACTACAGCACTCTGAAAAAAGAAATTGAAGAGGATATAAAAAAGTGGAAAGATATCACCTGTTACTTTTTTTAATGGTAATATTCAATGCCAGAAAGAATGTAGTATAAAATGATGTAACTCCTGAAAAACAATTTGCAGATACCTATCACGGGCTTCAAAAACATGCCTTTTGACCTAGTAATTCCAATTTCAGACACTGTCCTACTAAAATAATCAAAGGTGTCAATCACAGTAACTGATATGAGTGAACAGAAAAAAAATCTGAATTACATAGATATGTTATATCCACATACTATAATATTATGTGTAGAAGCCAACATATATCTTGTTTTTACATGGATCTGCAAATTATAACCAAGTGATAATGAGTGAATAAAACATGATGCATATACACTCAATATACAGAAAGAAACCCATATATGCTTTAATGTGTGTATTTGTATGCTTTCAATTTTAGAAATATTTTGTCTTTAAATATTTCCTTATTCTATATTTTATATGTTTCTTGAACAAAAACTAGGCTTTCAAAGTTCCCCATCTTTTCTTTTTTGATAATTATTGAATTATATTTGGTTTTTTAAATGTTATTAACTTATTTTTCATAAGATTTGGTTCTAAATAAAGTTTTATCAATACATATTTTCAGTAGATAACTACATTCCTTGTATGGAGTTGGTGCATGTGTATAACACATCTCAATTTTTTTATCCCATTTCCCTCTCTCTCCTACCTCCATCTCTTGATCCTCTTTTCATTTGAGAAAGATCTATCTCCATACTTTCTATTATCTATCTTTTATTTTTGTCTTTATTTATACAAGAAAAACAATGTATAGCTTGTGTGTCTGATTTACTTCACTTAAAATTATGATCTCAAAGTGCATCCATTTTCCTACAAATGACTCAAATTTGTCTTTCTTAATAGCAGAGTAATACTCCATTTCTTTAAATAACAAAAACATAAAAGGCAATAACTTAAATCCCTTGACAAAGTCCTTGTCTACCTGGCAGCTTCTGGACTCACCTCACCTCAGTGGGTCAACTTGAGTAACAACTGCCTGCCTAGTTAAAAAAAATCCTTTCGCATCTATAAAGCTTAGATGCTGTGCAATAGAGAGGTAGTGAGTTAGACCACATTCAAGTATCTTTTTGTTGTAATTGATAAGAAAGATGCATCTTGGACTTGGAATTGTTACAACATCTCTAGGCAGTGTGTATCAGGACTCATCACTAGGCTGGCAGCAGAGGGGCAGAAATAAGCACACAGGGAGAGGAGAGATGTGAGCAAAGTGTTCCAATTCACATGTTGGTGAGAGGAATCAGTGTCTTCTAGCTGTCCTGTAAAAAATACACTCATCATTTAGTGGGAATATGCCTTCTTGCTAATATCTTCATAGTAAAGATAACTCTGACACATGGCTTCATGTACTCTGATGCTTTATGTCTCATTTTAAACTGAGCATTAAGGAAATGCAGTATTGTAATTGTAACTTTGCCGATACTTCTATCTAGAGGCCTGTTGCCATTTTTATCTTCAGTGAAATTGTTGTTCCCAAGAAAACCAGGATTACAATGTTTTTCTAACAGATTGAGTTGGTGTTGTATGTTCTTAGTTATCAAAAATACTCTTGTAGCTTTGGGATTTTGAATTGATGAATATTCATGATGTGTAGAAAGTCATGACACACACTGTACAAACTCAATCACAAAATGGCATGTCATATATATACACACAGGACCTAAAAGAACACATCCAGCTAAGCTGCTTATGATTGAGAATGACTTTGTTCTTTGCTTCTTGTGTTTTTCTTTCCTGTAATATATATATATATAACATATATTACACTTATTAACTTGTATTATATTGGTTTAATATTTACCTGTCACATTCTCAATACCCACACATAGGTCACATACACGAATGAACACTGTGCCCCTCCATAACAGAGAATATACCTGAGCTATAACTTGTATGGAAAATATGTGAATAAAGATAAGCTAAATCCCCGGCCTCTGTAATATATATATATTAACTTTAAAAAATAAAAATTATTTTTAAAACTAAAAACAAAAAAATCCTTCAGTCTCTAGGACTGTCCTGGCTTTAAGAGTGGGATTTCAAGCACCTCTTGTTGGATACCCAGCATCCCTAAGCATCTCAGTCCATTTTCTGTTACTATACCTGAGTCTGGGTGCTTCATAGGAGAAAATGTTGTTTAGCTCACAGTTTGGAAGTTGAAGAGTGTTATGGCAGCACTGCTTAGCTCTGGTGAGGGGCCATGGTAGGTGACACCAAAATGGCAGGAGCAAGTGAGAGAAGTACCAGGCTTATTCATAACAGCCCATTCTTATGGAAAGTCATCCAGTCCCTCCAGACCTGACTCACTCCCATGAGATAGCACTAGTTCCCTTCCATCAGGCCCGGCCTCAAAGATTCCACCCTCTCAACATTACCACACTGGGACCATGCTTCCAGCCCACGAGTCTGAGGGGGGGAAGTGGCAGACCACCCACAAACCACAGCACCGAGCAAATCTCTGTGTTCCAGAATTCGTGACTGTACTTCTGCTTTATTCCCAAGGCCCACCCCCCACCCATATCCCATCTATGAAACAGCGAGTCAAGGTCTCCGTGTTCTTGTTTTTCCAGAGTTGCAGGTCCAGCCATATTCTTGCTGGCTGGTGATCTATCATTGTCCGCTGACTTCCTGAGCTGTCTGCTTGGATTTGTGAAGATATTTGCCACCCACCCTCTCTGGTTACATTTTACCAGGCTGTTCACTCATCCCAGCTAATAAAATGTTCACTTTCTCTGGGGTCTCCCCCGCTATTTATCCTACTAGACTCTATATGCATGTGGTAGGCTAAAAAGCTCTTGCACCACTCTTCTGAGCCACAGAATTGCATCTCATCCCTTACTGATCTGTGTATTATACCACAGGTGAATAGATATGCCTGACATTTTCTCTTTTTTTCATTGAGTTTATTGGTACATTTTAAGTATACAGTGCAGTTACATTCATCATTGGGATCTTGTACCTTTATGTGATGTATCTTGGTTTTTATTTTTCCCCCATTCCCCTGCCCTCCCTTCACCTCCTCCACCCTCCCCTATTTACAAAGACTTGTTTTCCATTTTTGCCTTTTCTCATATTTTTTTCTTTTCCCTTATTTGCTTTCCCACAGCCTTCCCACTTCCCCTACACCTTTAGTCCTTTTCTTCCTATTTCACATTGTCAGGTATGTAATTTGGGTCTTATTTACACTTTTAGGTTTTCACTCCAGAGAAACTATTTGTTATTAACACATGTGTGTCTTAATTATTTCACTTAAGAGCATGGCACCAATATGCATCCATTTTCCTGTGAATGAATGACTCTAGTTTCTCATTTTTTATGGATGAGTAGTACTCCATTTTAGAGAAAAACTACATAGTCTTTATCCAATCTCCACCTGATAGGTACCTGAGCTATTTCCAAGTTTTAGCTATTGCAAACTGTGCTGCTATAAACATGGGTGAGCATATATCACTGTGGTATGATTCTTTTAATTCTTTTGGAAGGATACCCAGCAGGATAGCCAGATCAAATGGAACCTCTATTCCTAGTTCTTTGAGGTATCTCCCTATTGATTTACACAGTGGTTGCACCAGTCTGCACTCCCACTGACAACAGTGAAGGGTTTCTTTCTCCCCACAACCCCACCAATGTTTGCTATGGCTAATTTCTTGATACCAGCCATTCTTTATAGAGTGAGTGGAATCTCAGTGTTGTTTTCATCTGCATCTCTTGAATGGCTAGTGATGTGGAACATTTTTTCATATATTTATTTGCTGCTTTCACTGGTTTTTCTGAGAAATGTCTATTTCAGTTGCCCATTTTTGAATTGGGTCATTATATTTGAGGGGCTTGAGTTTTTTGAGGTGTTATAAATGCTAGATAATAGTCCTTTGTCTGAGGAGCAGCTGGTAAAATTTTTTCCCACATTGTAGGTTGTCTCTTAGCTCTGTTGGTGGTTTCTTTTGCAGTGCAGAAGCTTTTTAATAAGATGAGATCCCAGTTGTTGATTCTTTGTGCAAGTTCCAGTGCTACTGAGGATTTGCTCGTAAAGTCTTTTCCTATGCCAATGTCCTCAAGGGTTCTGCCTAACTTATCTTCCAGCAAATTTGGTGACTCTTTTTTAATATTTAGATCTTTAATCCACTTGTATTTTAGTTTAGTGCATGGTGAAAGATAAAGGTCTAGTTTTAATCTTTGGCAGATTGAAATCCAGTTTTTTCCAACACCATTTATTAAAGAGACTATCTTTCTTCTACTGCAGATGGTTGGCTTCTTTGAAAAAGATAAGGTAGCCGAGTACATCTAGAGTTGTTTCTGTATCTTCCAAACTATTCCACTGATCCTCAAGTCTTTTTCTTTGCTAGTACCATGCTGTTTTTATCACAGTGGCTTTGTAGTATAGATTCAAGTTGGGTATTGTGATACCTGCTGCCAGGTCTCTGTTGCCTAGACTTGTTTTTGCTATTCTAGGTCTCATCTGTTTCCAAATGAATTTTTGGATTATTTTCTCCAATTCATTGAAATATACTGTTGGAATTTTAATCAGGATTGCATTGAATCTGTATAGCAGTTTTGGTAATGTGACCTTTTTCGCTATATTGATTCTTCCTACCCAGGAGCAGGGGATATCCTTCCATTTTCTTTTTTATTATTTTTCTCATTGAGTTTACTGGTACATTTTAATTATACAGTATAATTACATTCCTCATTGGGATCTTGTACCTTTAAATGAAAGGTGTTAGTTCTCATTTTTTCCTCATACTCCTGCCCTCCCTTCACCCCTGCACCCTTGCCCAGTTACAAAAACTTTTTTTCCATTTGCTCATATTTTTTCTTTTCCCTTATTTCCTTTCCCATAACCTTCCCACTTCCCCTACACCTTTAGCCCTTTTCTTCCTATTTCACATTGTCAGTTATATAATTTTGGTCTCATTTACACTTTTAATTTTTCACATCAGAGAAACTATTTGGCATTTACACATGTGCTAGTTATTTATTTCTCTTAAGAGCATGACTTCAATATGCATCAATTTTCCTATAATGACTCTAGTTTCTCATTCTTTGTGACTGAGTAATGTTCCATTTTATAGAAAAACCACATCTTTATCCAGTCTCCAACTGATGGGCAAATGAGCTCTCTCCAACTTTTAGCTATTACAAACTGTGCCACTATAAACATAGGTGTGCATATACCACTGTGATATAATTCTTTTAATTCTTTTGGAAAAATATACGGCACAGGAATGGCTGGGTCAAGTGGAACCTCTAAACCTACTTCTTTGAAGTCTCTCCATATTGATTTCCATAGTGGTTGCACCAGTCTGCACTCCCGCTAACAATGAGAAGAGTTCCTTCCTCCCCACAACCCCGCCAACATTTGTTATTGTTTGATTTCTTGATATCAGCCATTCTTTGTGCTGTGAGGTGAATCTCAGTGTTGTTTTAATCTGCATCTCTTGAATGACCAGTGATGTGGAACATTTTTTCATATATTTACTTGCTGCTTTTACTTCTTTGTCTGAGAAACGTCTGTTCATTTCAGATACCCATTTTTGAATTGGGTCTTTATATTTGGGTGCCTGAGTTTTTGAATTCTTTGCATATGTTAGATAATAGTCCTTTGTCTGAGGAGCAGCTGGTAAAAATTTTTTCCCACATTGAGGGTTGTCTCTTAGTTCTGTTGATGATTTATTTTGCAGTGCAGAAGCTTCTTAATAAGATGAGATCCCAGTTGTTGATTTTTGGTCTAGTTCCCATGCTTCTGAGGATTTGTTCATAAAGTCTTTTCCTATGCCAATATCTTCAAGAGTTCTGCCTAACTTATATTCCAGCAAATTTAGTGACCCTTTTTAAATATTTAGATCTTTAATCCACTTGGATTTTAGTTTAGTGAGTGGTGAAAGATAAGGGCCTAGTCTAGTTTTAATCTTTGGCAGGTTTAAATTCAGGTTTTCCAACACTATCTATCTATCTATCTATCTATCTATCTATCTATCTATCTATCTATCTATTTTTCCAACAGGAGACTTTAAGAGAGAGAGAGTGAGAAAGAGAGAGAGAGAGAGAGGCCCAACACCATTTATTAAAAAGGCTATCTTGCCTCCAGTAAGGATGGTTGGCTCTTTTGTCAAAGATGACGTAGCCAAGTATGTCTGGAGTTGTTTTTGTATCTTCCAATCTATTCCATTGATCCTCAGGTCTGTTTCTTTGTCAGTACCATGCTGTTTTTATCACAGTGGCTTTGTAGTATAGTTTCAAACTGGGAATCGTTGTACCACTGCCATGTCTCTGTTGCCTAGGATGCCTTTTGATATTCTAGGACTCTTCTGGTTCCAAATTTATTTTTGGATTTTTTTAATGTTGGAATTTCAATCAGCATTGCATTGAATCTTTGTAGCAGTTTTGGTAGTATGGCCATTTTCATTATGTTTATTCTTCCTACCCAGGAGCAGGGGATATCTTTCCATTTTCTTATATCCTCTTTGATCTCTTCTTTCAGAGTGCTGTAGTTTTCAGTGTAGTGGTCTTTTGCTTCTTTCATTAGATTGATTCCTAGATACTTCATTTTTTTAGATGCTATTGTGAAAGGAATTGTTTCCCTAATTTCTCTCTCAGTGAGTCTGTTATTTGTGTGCAAGAAGACTATTGATTTTTGAGTGTTGACTTGTATCCAGCTACTCTACTAAGAGTGTCAATTAAGTTTAGAAGTCTTTTGATGGAATTTTTTGGGTCATCAATGTAGAGTAGCATATTGTCAGCAAATAATGACAGTTTAGCTTCCTCCTTTCCTATCTTTATTGCTTTAATTTCTTTCTCTTGTCTAATTGCTGTGGCTAATATTTCCAGAACTATATTGAAGAGGAGTGGTTATAGTGGGCTTCCTTGTCTTGTTCCTGATTTTAACATGAAGATTTTCAGGTTTTGGCCATTTAATATGATGTTGGCTGTCTGTTTTTTATAGATAGCCTTTGTTAAGTTGAGATATAGACCATTTATTCCAATTTTTGCAGGGTTTTATCATGAATGGGTGTAGAATTTTATCAAATGCTTTTTCTGCATATATCAAGAGGATCATATGGTGCTTGTCCTTGAATCTGTTAATATAGTGTATTACATTTATTGACTTAGGTATGTTGAACCATCCTCACATCCCTGGAATAAATCTGACTTGGTCAGGATGTATGATGTTCTTGATGATTCTCTGTATTCTCTTTGCTAGTATCTTACTGAGGATTTTTGCATCTAGATTCATTAAGGAAATTGGCCTGTAGTTTTCTTTTTTAGTTGCATCTTTCCCTGGTTTGACAATCAAAGTGATACTTGCTTCCAGGAATGAATTTGGAAACATTGCTTCCCTTTCAATTTCATTGAAAAGTTTAAAGAGTAGTGGCAGTAGTTCTTCTCTAAATGTTTTGTAAAATTCAGCAGTGAATCCATGAGGACCTGGGCTTTTCTTTGTTGGTGAACTTTTGATTATGTTTTCAATTTCATTGATTGTAATTGGGGTGTTTAAAATGTTTTTATCTTCTTCATTCCACTTTGGTAATTCATAAGTATCTAGAAATCTGTCCATTTCTTCTGTGTTTTCCATTTTATTAGGGTACAGATTCTCAAAGTAGGTATTGATTATCCTCTAGATTTCTGTTGGATCTGTTGTGACTTCACCTTTTTATTCCTAATTGAATGGATCTGAGCCTTTTCTTTCCTTTTTTGGTAAGGTTAGCTAAGGGTTTATTGATTTTATTTATTCATTCACAAAACCAACTCTTCGATTCATTTATTTTTTGTATTGTTCTCTTAGTCTCCATTGCATTGACTTCTACTCTAATCTTTATAATTTCCTCTCTTATATGAGCTTTGGGTTTTTCTCCCTCTTCTTTTTCTAGGAGTCTAAGATTCATCATTAGGATGATTATTTGAGCTCACTCTGTTTTTCTAGTGTGGGCATTCAATGCTATGAACTTTCCATGTAGAACTGCTTTCATTGTGTCCCATACATTCCTGCATGTTGTATTGGCATTATCATTATTTGTAAAAACTGTCTAATTTCTTCTTTAACTTCCTCTGTGACCCATTGATTGTTCAGGAGAGTGTTGTTTAATTTCCATGTGTTTGTGAAGTTGCTAGAGTTTCTTATGCTATTGATCTCCAGCTTGATTACACTATGATCTGATAGCATAGAGGTGATAATTTCAATTGCTTTGCATTCATTCAAACCTGTTCTGTGAGTTAGTATATGGTCTATCTTGTAGAATGACCTATGTGCAGCCAAAAGGAATGTATATTCTGATTTTGTGGGGTGGAACACTCTATAGATGTCTAATAAACCCATGTGTTCAAAAGCTTGGTTCAGTTCTACTCTTTTATTGTTGACTTTTTTGCCTAGATGATCTATCTATTTGTGATAGTGCAGTATTTAGATCCCACACTACAATTGTGTTAGTGCTCATTTGTTTTTTCATGTTATTTAATGTTTGTTCTATATAGTTGGGGGCATTAATATTTGGTGCATGTATGTTTATGATTGTCATCTCTTCCTCTTGAATTGTTCCCTTTACAAGGATGTAGCGGCCTTCTTTGTCTTTCTTAATCAGTTTTGGTTTGCAATTTACTTTGTCTGTGAATAAGATTGCTACCCCTTCTTTTTTCTAGGATCCTGTCACTGGAGAATTGTTTTCAATTCTTTCACTTTCAGTCTATGGGCTTCTTTTTGCACTAAGTGTGTTTCTTATATACAACATATTGTTGGATTTTGATTCTTAATTCATTCTGTCAGTCTATTTCTCTTGATTGGTGAATTGAGTCTATTGACATTGATGGTTATAACTGATATGTACTGACTTATTATTGTCTTGTTATTGTCCTTTTCTTGACTCTTTTTACTCCCTCCCCCCATTTTAGTTTCTTGCCTTGCCATTTGATTTGCTCTGTTGGGTCTCATTGTGTTGTGACTTTCATTGTCTTTTGCTAGGTTATTGTTTAGACTTCCTTAGAGTGCTGGTTTGGTGTTCATGAAGTTTCTCAGGTGTTCTTTGTCATGGAAGTATCTTATTTCCCCATCCATTTTGAAAGAGAGTTTTGCAGGATACGTCACTCTAGGTTGTAGGTTGTTTTCTTTTAGGACTTGAAATACCTCACTGCAGGCTGTTCTTAGCCTGAGTGTTTGTGTTAAAAAGTCTGCTGTGATTCTGATGGGCTTTCCTTTGCATGTGATTTGTTTCTTTTCTCTTACTGCTTGTAGTATTTTGTTTTTCTATTGAGTTTTTGGGATCTTGTTTATTATATGTCTAGGTGTAGGTTTTTTTTTTAATTGTGGCTAGTTGGAGTTCTGTATGCCTCACTTATCTGAGTGTCAAATTCTTCCCCTCTGTTTGGAAGTTTCTGTCATTAATTCTGTGAACAGCTTTTTTAAGTCATTTGTATTTTCTCCTGCTACTTCATGGATTCCTATCAGTCTTATGTTATTCTTCTTTGCATCATCTAGGAGCTGTTGGATCGATTTCTCATGATTCCTTACTGTTTTTAAGAGACCTTTCTATTCACAATCACTCACTGCAATGCTATCTTCTATATCTGAGATTCTATCTTTGCATTCTTTTATTCTGCTGTGAACACTTTCAATAGAGTTGAGTTTTTAATCTCCTGGATATCTGTTCGAATCTGTTTTATGGATTCCATTTCTTTCCTATATTGGGTGTTCATTGTTTCCATTTCTTTCTTATGCTGGGCCTTCATGGCTTCTATCATGGTCCTGAGCTTATCTATTTTTTTTTTCAGTTTCTGTTCTAGAGTCTCTAATCATGATTTTCATTTTGCTCACCATCTCTATGGTTATCTGGGAAATTATTTCTGTTTTGAATTTTTCTAGGGACTGATTGATCTGTTTTTTTACTTCCTATGCTATGAGTTCAGGGTGTCCTGGTGGTTCACTATCGGGCTTTTCATCCTCATTTGCCCTACTGTTTGCCATTGGTGAACTGGAAATCTGTATTTGTGTCTTGCTTATGTGTTTTCTTGTTTTTATTTTTGTTGTTGGGTTGTCCTTGATTTAATTTCTGGGTTATTACTTAAATCTTCCTGATATAGTAGTGTTTTAGCTTTTGATTCTCTAATGACTCATAGACATTCTCATTTTCATAATATCAGAGAAGACAACTCATTAAATCAATCACAATCCTTTAGCCCAATTGATACAATCAACAACACAATAGGAACAAGCAGAACTCAGAAGTTGATCATTTGTGGTAGTCATTAATCTATCACCTTTAAACCATGTGAATTAAACTAAAATCAAGAAGCAGCCCAAAATATGTTTGCAGTGAATAAATTCTTCAATATAGCATCTTTACTATTTAGGATGGGGGCTTAGACAGAGTTAGCATGAGAGGAGTAGATAAGTAAAAGAATTGGAGAAGGTTTCAAGTGAAGCCAGAGAACACAGAATGACCATACAATCTTTAGGAAACTGTTGAAGTCAAAGGGGAAAGACAGAGTGTAAGAATAAGGACAAGAATATAACAACTAGCCAAGTGTGGTGGTGCATGCCTATAATCCCAGCACTTGGAAAGCTGAGGCAGGAGGATCACTGTGAGTTCGAGACCAGCCTGGGCTACATAGTGAGTTTCAGGTTAATCTCAACTACATAGTGAGACCCTGTTTCAAACAACAAAAACAACAACAACCAAAACAAAACAACAACAAAAAAGAATATAACAACAACAGTAATAGGTGCTCACTTTCCTTTGGAGCTATTGACCCTTGAGTGAAGCAAAATGAGAGAAGAAAAGAACATAAAGAAAAAAATGATAAAAAAATAAATCTGAGTAAAGGCAGGAACAGAAAGGGAGATGAGGAATAATATGGTGGAGAAAGAGACTGAGTTGGAAAAAGAGGACAGAAAAAAGAAAGAATTTGCAGAGTGGAATGAGGAAAAGAAAAAAATAATTTGAAGGGCCTCTTTCAGACTATATCTCTGCTGTCATAATATACAATGTGCACAGCCATGTGCAGAACTAAGTCCTTTGATCTCAGCCAGCTGATGGCAGACCCCTGAGATTCAGACTGATTTCATGCTGCAAGGCCCAAATTGAGCTCCCTGAACTCCTTCAGGGTTGAGCTCCACAAAGCTCTACTATAGGTTCCCTCTGCCCTTTCTTTAAAGATGTTCAAAGTCAGGAGCTCAGAAAAATGCCCTTTTTGACCACCTGTGCCTCTGCAGAGTGGATTCAAGTACTGGCACAATCAGGATGCTTGATGGGGGGGTTCAAGGATGAGGGTGTTGCAGGGGTGCCCATGTGGCAAGCTAGTCCTCACCAATTGGGCCCAGGAAGGCAGGAGGGAGAATGGATCTCGGCACACCTGATCCAGATCCCTCCTTCAGCTTGGTGCTGGTCATGGCACAGGCAGAGTGAAGGCATGGCTACCCAGTCCTTACCAATTGGGCCCATGCAGGCCTGAGGGAGAATGGATCTTGGAGCCTGATTCTTTAGTTCTTTTGGAAAGATACCCAGCAGAGGGTCAAATGGAACCTCCAATCATAGTTATTTGAGGTATCTCCATATTGATTTCACCATTGCACCAGGCTGCACTCCCACCAACAATGGAGAAGGGTTCCTTTCTCCCCACATCCCCTCCGACATTCGTTATTGGTTGATTTCTTGATATCAGTCATTCTTTCTTGGGTGTGATGGAATCTCAGTGTTGTTTTCATCTACATCTCTAGAACGATCAGTGATGTGGAGCATTTTTTCATGTATTTATTTGCTGCCTTTAGTTGTTTTTCTGAGATAATTTTCTGTTCATTTCATATGCCCATATTTTAATTGGGTCTTTATATTTGGGTGCCTGACTTTTTTTAGTTCTTTATATACTCTAGATAATAATCATTTGTCTGAGGAGCAGCTGGTAAAAATTGTTTTATCACATTGTAGGTTGTCTCTTAGCTCTGTTGGTGGTTTCTTTTGCAGTGCAGAAGCTTTTTGGTAAGATGAGATCCCAGTTGTTGAATCTTTGTGCAAGTTACTGTGCTACTGAGGATTTGTTCGTAAAGTCTTTTCCTATGCCAATGTCCTCAAGGGTTCTGTTTAACTTATCTTCCAGCAAATTTAGTGACTCTTTTTTAATATTTAAATCTTTAATCCACTTGTATTTTAGTTTAGTGCATGGCGAAAGATAAGGGTCTAGTTTTAATCTTTGGCAGATTGAAATCCAGTTTTTTCCAACACAATTTATTAAACAGGCTATCCTGCCTCCAGTGAGGATGGTTGGCTCCTTCTTCAAAGATGAGGTAGATGAGTATGTCTGGAGTTGTTTCTGACATTTTCTTAAGAATGATACTCCTTACTATTCTATCCAAGTCAGTTCTACAAGCACATTTCTCATTGGCTCCACTGTAAGTGTGCTTACATCATTTTCCACAAAGTGCACCCTTTAGTGATGCACAATAACAGTTCAGCTTATTGCACACTGTGTGCACCTCCATAACAGATGTTTCTGCAACAAACTTCTTGACTTTCCCAAAACCTATTTTATAAGGAACAAGCAAGACCCAAGCCAATGATATGTCTTTCTTTGAATGAAAGATACAAGGACACTGCTTTCCATACATGGCATCAAAATTACACAGGAAGCTTTATCCAAAAGTGAAATAAATCAACTGGCTCCTGCGTGGTTCGTGTTTGGTATTAGAAGTGTCCCAGAGAGGACAGATAAACACTTCTGAGATGAGGTCAGAGGTGAAAAACAAATGTAGAACCCAATGGAGAACAGGACAAACATTTCCCTATCTTCAAGATGAGGCCCCAAATCTAAACAAGTCTGTGTTTTTATGTACCTTATACACATTGTATGAAGGTAGTTGTATTCAATATTTTTAAGAACTTTATGCATGCAAAAATATTTCATAATGTGATGTTTTCCACTTGTGGTGTAGGTCTTTACTCAAAATTTTCAAATTTTGGATTTTCAGATTGGAGGTGCTCATCCTTCGTGGGCATTAACTGAGTGGTGATAAAGATCAAGATATAAGAAAACTGTGTTTTCCAGTCCTTCTTATGTTCCAGACTTGGTACTGGATAATCTCTAGAGGTTATTCCTGTAGTTTAATACTGTAGGTGAGCCACAGTGGCATTAAATTTAACATCTGAATGTTCCTAGTAGAGAGAAATTTTATCCCTGTACAAATACCTCTGTAAATAAAGAATTTGTGAGAGCTTTCAAGGTGAATCTTACCTGGCTCCATGGCCTAGATAAACTTCCCCTTGCCACTGTCTTCTGCAGTCCCCATTTCATCCCATTCCTCCGTGGTTCCTGCTATCCTGCCTGCCCATGAGCCTGGCTGCTAAATCTTTGCCCAGCTCAGCCTTTCTGCTCATTCCCTACCCAGGGTCAATGATCTGTTGGTCAGATTTGCACTGTTCTCACAGTACTCCAGTGCACACACGCGCGCACACACACACACACACACACACACACACACACACTCACACATAGCAGGCCAACTGCCCAAGGCTCTAAGAGACAAGGAAGCTGCATCTGATTTATACCTGACAGGGAACCCATAGCTGGGATGCTTGTTTCAGAATGAGTTCATACACCTGGGACTTTCTGTTCATGGGATGTGGACGTGCACTTATATATCTGGCTTCAATAGTTCTATACATAATTATGCTAGTAAACTCATTCTCAAAAGTGTTTTAAATACCTCAATTGCAGCATTTGCCAAATTCTGTGGTGTAAACATTCTCACCATGGCTGATTTCAAGTGACCAACCTGATATCACTGAACATGGTTGGAAAGGAGTGTGACCAATAGGCTGTCACAAGCAGGAGTGAGCCAACCCCCACACACCCTCATCATCAAGATGAACCATGGGCCACTACCACCTTTAGCTACAGGTATGAATGTCAGGAGTCTTGTTTTCTGTGGAGACCCCTTACTCACAGAGAATTCTCTCTTGGAACTCTGCTATTGTCTCTATAGGCTCAACTTTCTCTCCTGCAAACATAACAAGATGACTTTGTAACCTGAACATCAGTTGTGGCAAGTTTAGGTCTCCTCTCACATCTCCTTTCATTCACGGGCTACTGTCTTCCTAGTTGGTAAACTGGACAAGCAAGCCTTTAGTATCCAGAAATGAAACCATTAAAGGGGCAAAAATAATCTACCACCTGCTCCTGCCACTCCCCTTTCACTCACTCCCTGAGGCTAGTTCTTCATTCATTGATGGAGACAAAGGCAGTTCCCATGACTTCTCTGGTCACTTTCAGACTGTGAAAGGAATCTTCAGATCATCTTGGATCACAAACTACCATCCTAATTTCAGGAATTAAAATTTCCAATTCAATGTAAAATTAAAATTTTGAATTTTACTTGAAAAAGGTTTTCTCCCTTCTCCCAGACTAAGTTTGTTTCAGCCCTTAGAAGTGGAAAAAGGAAATTTTTTCTCTGTAGTTTCTCAATTCCTTCATCACACAAAGCCATTACTACTCTTCCAAGCTTGAAATAAGGGGAAGAGGAAGAAATTTTGGGACTTTCAAGCTCTCTTCTACCATCAGTTAATCTGCTGTCCCTTACCTCTGGCCAGAGGAGTTGTTTTAGCCAGCCTTGAGGTCTAAGGTCTTTTAATTTTCTTTATAGCTACACTGGATACGTCCCTGAAGAACCCATAAATTCCCTAGTGCCACAAAATATACATTGTTCAGCTCATTTCCCAGTTAATATCTGATGGCCTGTCTAGCCTCCTTTTATGAGACCCAATGTCTTCTCCAAGGGCCACCTTTGGGCCCCAAATTTCCCCAGAATCCAGCCCAGCAGATATCTTATTCCAAGTCATTGAACTGTTCACAGCACCTACAAGGTAGGTGGCAGTATCACCTAGGGATATCCCTTACTGCTTCCTACCTCCTGAGGCTTGAGTTTCACCTTCTGTGCTAACGCATGGACATGGAGGACAGATTCGTCATGGAAAACACAACTAGTACAGAATTCCATTAAAGCTGACTAAATAGTCATCTGGGGTTCACCCACTGGGGGAGTCTATACCTCCCAAGGGACTGTTCTGGCCTAAGGTTATATGAAGTTTAATAAAAATAGATGGTGTGTCTTAAATTAAAAATACATCACTGCCAGGCATGGTGGTGCATGCCTATAATCCCAGCACTCGGGAGGCTAAGGCAGGAGGATTGCTATGAGTTCAAGACCAGCCTGGGCTACATACTGAGTTGTAGGTCAGCCACAACTACATTGTGAGACCCTGTCTCAAAGAAAAACAAAGCAAAACAAAAAAAATTACAGTAACAGACACATTGCCATCAATTCCTCTCGATAATTCCCCATCTTCAAACATGCTTATCCCATTGTCTTGCCATTTTGTGAAGCAGCTCTGGAAGTCCTCTGTCTCATCTTTATGAATATTGATTTTTGAAAAAAGTACAGTGCAGGCTGCTGCTTAGTACCATGCAGAGAAGGAGAGGCAAAGGCACACTCGGTGCTCATCTGCACACCTTATTTACTGCATCTGACACCACGTGGCTTCCCTAAAGTTAAAATGACCATGAAAGGGGAATGCATTCCATGGCTTCAAAACACTGAAGCTGCCAAGAAAGCTCAAGGAAAAACACAGAAGAGGACTTGCAGAAGGGTTTCAGAAAGTGGCAAGAACAGAGGAATGAATGTGTTTGAAGTGAGAGGGAATATTCTGACGGAGGGGTATTCATGACAATGTGTCATTTTTTGTAGTAAATTTTTAAAATTTAACCTTCATTGTATTTCTTATCACATTTCTTTTGTATGTATTTATTTATTGAGGTGCTGGGAGTGGAACTCAGGACCTCCTGCATGCTAGGCAAGTGCTTTCCCATTAAACTACACCCCCAAGGACTGGAGGAAAGCAATTGACAGGTAGTTTTAAGTGTGCTCGTGCTGTCATTGTACCACCAGACTGACATAACATGTATCAGTGACAATAAATTTGTATAAAAATGGCACACTTATATATCAAAAATATACTGTATTTCTTGGCCTATGAGAAATGTGATGACAAAAATGCAAGGTGTGTCATGCTGATACTGGACAAAATGAAGAACATTAGGTAAAAACCTAGAAAAGCTGCCTAAAGTGTACATTTTAGTTAATAATATATTATCATTGGTTCACTGATTGTAAAAAGAAATGTACTGAACTATTCCAAGATCTTAGTAGAGGAAATTGTGCATCGGTTTTATGGGAACTTTTAAAATGAAGTTTATTGGAACATTTTGGTTATTGGAATTTGGATATTTGGGTTTTTTTGTTGTGTTGTGTTTTGTTTTGTTTTTTGAGACAGGGCCTCACTATGTAGTTGAGACTAACTTGGAACTTGCTATATGTAGCCCAGGCTGGTCTTGAACTCACAGTGATCCTCCTGCCTCAGCCTCCCAAATGCTGGGATTACAGGCATGCACCACCAGGCCTAGCTTGGAATTTGGGTATTTGGAATTTGGTAATTGGTAACTTGTACCTATACATGATATATCTTGGTTCTTATTTTTTCCCATCCCCCTTCCCTATCCTCAGCCCCTCCACCTCTCTCTATTTAAAAGCTTTGCTTCTATTTTTCTTCTTTTCCCATTTTTTTCTTTCCCTTCTTCCCTTCCCCCATTCCTAGTGCCCCATTCCCCTTTGAACACGTTCTTCCTATTTCACAATATCTGTTATATATTTTGGGCCTTATTTACACTTTGGGTTTTTCACACCAGAGGAACTTTTAATACCATCTTTGCAATTGCTCTGTAGATCTAAAGCTATTCTAAAAAGTAAAGTATATGTAGACATTATTTTTATGTATAGTTTATAATAGTACATATTATATACTGCAATATATATAACGTAATATATACTATATATAAAATAATTGCATACTAAATGTTTACATGATATCTTTCTCCTGGCATTTATGGTCATCTCTTTTATTTCTTCTCAATATGGATGGAGTGATAACTTTGTGTCAATGAGTGTGACTACGTTCTCTTTCTTTCTGTCTGTGCTTTCTTTCTTTCTTTCCTTTTTTCTTTCTTTCTTTCTGTGTCCCTTTTTGTCCCAGATGTATTAAGTTGCCCATTTCTTATTTCACAGCCCTGAAGTTTTGGTAGAGGAGGGATTTGCTAAAGGTGAGGTGAAGTGCTATATTGTTTTGGTGTTTGCTTTGGTTGCTTGCAAAGCTGGCTTGTCTTTAACCATAGGTCCATTCTGAGGATTTCTGCTCATGGCCACAGCCACCCATGCCTGTTCACCCATCCGGCTGTGGGTGGTTGTGCAATGCTCCCTGCCTCAGCCTGACTATCTAGTGTCTTTGGGCAGTTGCTTTACAGTGTGTGTGTGTGTGTGTGTGTGAGACAGAGATTTTGAAACCCTTGGGGCAGTGTTTCCTTCTTACTTGGGATGAGTATTATGCAGTAAAAGGACTCCTTACTGAGCATCACAAATCATCACTTCCTGCTCCTCTCCTGATAGTGGAGGCCTTTCCACATCACCACCTGATCTAGAAAAGCACCTGTCCTTGTTAATCTCCCCATCTGCTTTTTTCACTTCATGCCATGAAATAGGATGAGTATTTGTTTACTTGGCAGTCCTTTGTCTCCAATCGCTAAATACAAACTCCTAGCAAGCCCACATGTTTTCCTTTTGTTTCCTGCTATAGCCCAGGTGCTTAGGAAAGCAGTTCTGCAACTTTGTTCCATGTTACAATCACCTGGGAAGTTTTGAAAAACCTTAGTACCCAGGCCACACCCAAGACCTATTAAACCAGAGTCCCTGGGAGTGAGATTCAAGCTGCCTATGTTTTTTTTTAGCTCTTCTTGTATGATGGTTAATTTTCTTGTGTCAACTTGGCTAGGTTATGGGGCCTTATTGTTGGGTCAAACACTAGTCTAGCTGTTGTTATGAAGGTATTTTTTAGATGGAATTAACACTGAACTCAGTTGACTTTTAGTAAAGCAAATGACCCTCCAGGACCTCATCTAATCAATTGGAAGCCTTGAGAGAAAAGACTGAGTTTCCTCCTGGATGAAAGAATTCTATTCCTTATGGCCTTCAACTGCAAGATTACATCACCGGTTTCATAGATCTCCAACCTCTGGTCTGCCCTGCAGATTTCAGACTTACCAGCTCTCATGATCGCACGAACCAATTCCTTAACACCCCCCATTTCCTCAAATATGCATCTTACTGGTTCTGTTTTCTAGGGAACCACGACCAACACACTCAGTGAGTCCAAATCAGAGAATCAGCATATGACCTAGAATGTGTCTAGGCATGATGAATAGTTTGTAAGTATTCATAGGATGAGTATCTGCTTATTCAATTTTCCCTGTACTGTATCAATCATAAAGGATTCTGAGATATCAGTTCCTTGAGAATCCAGATGCTAAGGAATCGAGAGTAACTCTGGGGGACAAGATGGAGTGGTGGAGGAAGTGTCTTTGTCGAAACGTGGAGCTCAGCCTCTCTGTCAGACAACACAGCTGAAAAATGAGGAGTGATGCATGCCTATGATACCAGCTACTCAGCATACTGAGGCAAGAGGGTCATAAGTTTGAGACCAGCCTGGGGAATTTAGCAAAATCTTATCTTAAAATAAAAAATAAGGAAGGCTATAGGGGAAGCTGAGTGGTAGGGCTTGATCTCTAATGTATTAAGAAAAAATAGATGATGGCCTGGCACTCTCTCACATTGGAAGTAACCACCAAGAACATCTAAAGAGGAATCACATCTCTGAGTACAGCATAAACAGGATTCAGCTTCTTGTCATTTTAAGAGGCAAGTGTGAGGTGAATGTTTTCCAGGGAGAGATGGTGACTGTTGTTTTTTAAAACCTCACCTATAATTAGGGGATAATTTCTTTGGATGGGGGTGAGGCCACCATTTTTCTCAAATACCCACTGAAGTGACCCAGGGAAAATCTGTAACACTCAGAGTCAGAGAAAAATTACCATGGACTTCAGTCATTTGGGAAATTCCCCAAGACTTAGAGCAACAGAGAGTAGATTACAAGATGGGTTGACTAAATTGGGACTGGCTGGGCTTCAGATCCATGGCCTCACTCAGGAAGGCTGATGCAGACAGAAAGAAGAAAGTTCCCTCTAGACCATCTTCCAAGAATGCTTCTGGAATTTGTACCTTCCCTCATCCTGACTGAAATACCACCACCACTACCTTTGCCACCCTCATCACCACCATGCACCCCTGACAGGTGTCACAAAAGGAGAGGCACACTGCAGTGGGTGTTGGATGACTGGTTACTGAAGAAATCTCTTCTTACTGTCCTCCCATCTGACAAGACAACCCCATCAAACCCACCTCTTCCTCTGCCCACTACCCTGAACTCAGCCATACAGAAAGGAACCCAAAATTCCCTGAGAAAATCCACCTCAGTGCCAGGACTAGGGAATCATACATCTCCACACCTCCCATCCTCAGTCACTGGGAGAAGGAAAGGACGGAATCATTGCAGCTCTTCTCTCTGATCCTTGAGGAATACATTCCAAGACCCCTGTGGGTACCTAAAATCAAGGATAATGCCAAACCATATTATAATAAAGTTTGATGTCTAAACTTTATTAGATTTGCTGATAAATGAATAATACCTAATAATAAAATAGAAAGTTATAATAATCTATGGTAATAAAAGTTGCTTAAAATATATGAATTGTTTCTTCCTGGAATTTTTCACTTACTGTTTTTGGACCATGGTTGACTATGGGCCCCATAGTCCCAGAAAGCAAAAACGAGGATAAGGCACAGATACTGTACTAGGAAAGAAGTAGAAACCCATGGAAGAAGCCCTGCATAGAAATATCCCTCATGCAAAACAGGTGGACTTCAACAAACCAAAAAAAAAAAAAAAAGCCAATGTCATTTCTGATTTCTGATTTCTGATTCTTGGACAGGGAAGGAGACGAGGATCACATGGAACACATAGAAAATACCCTGCCAGGTCAAAACACAGAGCTGATAATTTGAGAAATATCAGGTATCTGCTCCTAGACAGTCTCACATTTCAGTTTATCCATGGACGTTTAGAGAAGGCGATCAAGTGCCCCTTGGGAAAACTGGACCCGCCACGCAGGAGGACAGCTCCAGTGTCTGGAAATAATAAAAAGGACAGGGATGAAAATGTGCCTTGGAGTATGGGCTGTGCTTTGTTTCACAATAACCTGTTACCTTCCAGGGTGTGTCTTAAAAGTCCATCTTCAAAGATGGAACCAAAACGTCTCCTTATTGCTGCTACATTTAATCATTGCTGAACTTCCTTAAAATGCAAAATAAAACCTACCAGTTGTTAGTTAAAATTTATTTTTAGAATAGGTTTTTAAATTTTGTTTGGGTCTTGCTTTTTAATTTCACCTGTTATTCATTGGTGTTTTTGTCTTATTCACCAAGAAGAGACAAGATCACATTTCCTCCAAAGCTCAGAAACGTGAGAGAAGATACTTTCAAATAATGTATTAGATGAGACCAAATTAAGTGCATATACCTTCAGACATACAGAGCAACTTACAGATATGCAGCAGAAAACTACACATTTCTATCCCAAAATTAGAATGAGGGAAAGTGGAAACACAAAATTAACAGATTATTAATGCTAATATATAGAAAATGGTAAAGAAGCCACAAATGCCTCAGGGAATTTACCAGTGCCTTAAATTCTGTGTTCTGTTTTGTTCAAATAAGGACTTTTTGAAAAAATGTGCACAATATTGCCAGGAAGGAGAAACAGCACCAGAACATAATGGTTTCATATACTGTAGAGAGGGGAAAGGCCTAAAGAAAAAGCAGATGGTCGTCCCTTTTGCAGGAGCCATATAATTTCATGGTGCATTTTCTCTTCATGGCTTCACTGAAATTCAAGCCCAGGGGCCAATTTTTTCTGGCAGCCAGGATGGGCTCAGCAGTCAGGGAGGAAGAAGTGAGGTTGGGGGAAGTCTTCACAAAAGGATTGGGCATTGGGGTTCCTGATTCTGAGTACATGTCTGCTTCATGCTTTCAGCCCAACCAATCCCACAGTGGTTATCCCAGTCTCATCCCACCTCAGACTCCAGCCTCATCAACAATGTAACTTCCTTCTGTGTCACTTCACTCCAACTCCTGAGGGATCAGGCTAGCTCACCTTTTAGTGAGGTCATACAAGTCAAAGGTCAGTGGCCAGGTTACAGATGGCTCCCTCTAGGGCAGCACCTGGTGACTGAGGACAGCAGGTACTGTGCGAAGCTAGATCCTCCAGAAAGCATGTGGGTGAACAGCTACTCTTCCACATGTCATAGGCATGCTTGGAAAAGAAACAAACTGAATTTCGAGAGCAATAGTTCTCAAAGTGTGGTCCAACAGCATCAGCATCCTGTGACCCTGTTAGACATAGAAATGTCCAAGCTTCACCCAGAGATATGGACTCAGACACTGAACATGGAATACAGAAACTTATGTTTTAATGACCCCTTCAGAGGGTTCTGAAGCATACTGAAAACTGAAACCCACTCTTCTAGAATAGTCCGGGAATGTGTCCAAGCATAATGCAGTAGAGACTGAAAGTGAAGGCAAACGTTATCTTTATTAAGAACACTATTGTTATAACCTAGATCAAATGGACCTTAAAGCCTCATGTGTTTGAAGATTATTGGATTATGAGAGCACTATTGCTGACTTGCTGATAGGAGGTGGGGTCTGGCAGGTCATTGGGAGCATGACCTCGAAGGTTGTATTTTCCACCCAGGTTCATCTTTTGCTGCTTTCTGGCAGCTACAACGTGAGCAGGTTTTCTCTGTCAGCTCCTTCTGTGTGGTTTCTGCCTTGGACTGAAAATGTTAGTGAAAAATAAATCTCTCCTCCTGTAAATTGTAGATATCAGATTTTTCATCTCAGCAATGAAGAAATGAATTTAGACAAACTATGATCCAATTTCCATCAACACATGAAGGATTAGGCATAATGTGGTATGTCCATATAGTGGAATGTTATTCAGCCTTGAAAAGGAATGAAATTGTATCATATGATGCAGCATCTGAGCCTTGAGGACATTATGCTAAGCAAATTAAACCAGACACACACACACACACACACACACACACACACACACACACACACAAAATATGGCATGATTCCACTTATCTGGGTATCTGGAGTAGTTACATCCACAGTGAGAAAAAGCAGAGTAGAGGTTACCAGAGGGTGAGGAGAGAGGAAAGAGGACTGTACTGTTTAGTATGTTTCAGTTTTGGAAGGTGAAAAAGTTTTGAGGATGTATAGCAGTGAGGGTGGTACAACAATGTAAGTGTATTTAATATTACTGAAATACACACTTGCATTGTTGTTTATATATTTTATGCTATGTTTATTTTATCACAATTTTCAAACGAATGAGTAAAGGCCAAGGAGGATACAGACCTCCATCCAAGTCCTCACTGTCACCATCTGCATTCTGTGAGGACACTGTGTTCTAGGTTGTTGCTGTAACAGACTTGTAGGAATGATGGTCATGCCAACTAGAGAAAGAGACAGGCACCCAGAAAGGAAAAATTTGTTAAAAGTGGGCTTATCTCTCTGTTTCTGGCTGCACAGCCACTTTAGCTAGTGGGAGCCTTTTGCCTATACCTCAGAAATGACTAGAGGTCTAACCTGCAAAATGCAAAATTTCTTTTGCATTTCTTCTGGAAATAGAGCATTAGAATATGGGGGCCCACCTACCAAGAGTACCCTTTTAGCTGTCTGTGCCACCCAAACACACACTTTTCAAGTAAAGATGATCACACAGATAAATCATCACACACAGGAATGTATTAAATGATTCAAAATATGAACACACCACGGATTTGGTATCCATGCCTCTTCTTCTCTGAAAATAATTTATGCCATAGAACATATTTTTTGAAGTAGTTGTATTTTCAGTAAGACTTTAGAGATTATTGCATCTTTGCAATCTGGTTATCAAAAAGGAAGGAAATGTGCCATAAAGAAAATTTCTAACATTTAATTAAATAGATGTAAAAGCAATTTTAAAATGTAAAACACACACACATGCACACACACACACACACACATACACACACACACACAACTGACTCTCATATGCTCACCACCAAAATCCAGAAACAGAAGTCTAACAAAACCACATAGATGTCTTCTATATTCCTGTGCATGCATCTCTGTCACCCTTTCTCCAAGATTAACCATCTGGTTACAATCTCATATGGTTGTCATTTCACCAACTTTTAAACACCATAGTGGCAAGAAACAAATCATATGCTCTAAAAACTCAACTAATACTGACCAAGAATACGAACAGTGACATGTTGCAATGTTATCATATTTGATAGGAATGTCTTGCCCCTTTAAAAGATGCTCCTTGACCTATGAAAATATAATCTAAAAATCCATTGGAAAGCATTAGAAAATGCAAAATGTCATTGCATTAGTAAAAATGAGCTAAAATGTTGATCCTCAAACATGCCTGTAGCTATCTGATCAATTTCAACCTCTGTTTCTTATTAAGGAAATATTTGTCACAAATTGCCTTTTTGAATACTGTTTTTTTCCTTTGGGGGGAAACATGCATAATAATATTATTATTTATTATAATTCTAGATCATGAATCACTGTAATAACTAAGAAGCAATGAGAAATCTTGGCTTACTTGTGGTTGGTGAGCACCTAGAAAATCAAGGAGAAGTCACCAAAATTCATTATAGTTAGTAAGAATTAAGATAGGAAATGGTGACTTAGACAAAATTTAATAATTTCCCTTTTTCAACAATAATTAGAAAATATAAGTGTAAAAAGTATTTCCATAAAATATGGAAATCTTACAAATAAATATAAGAAAAGTACATGGTTTTATTGAAATGCATTTTAAAATGTGAATAAATATGTACCCCAAAATAAATCTATAATTTTAATGTTATCAGCTATCGAGTGATAGATAATTTCATTAAAAATTCAATTATTTTAAAATTTCACAAAATGTTTCTAATGTATATTTGGAAAATTAGATATGTGAGAAGAGCTAAGAGCTATTCTCTGAGACAGGGAGGAGAACTTCACAAATCACATACTTAAAGGCTGACGTATTTAAAATACAGTGCTACTAGCAGACAGCATAACAGAACAAGATAAATAGAACAATACCAAAGGATCAAAAATGAACCCATGTATATTGATATTTATGATTAGAAATACAGCATTGTCAATTGATTGAAAAGATAGATTATTTAATAAATGATGTGAGAAAAGTGGGTTAATAATTTAGGTGTATTGGTTGGGGCTCTCCAGGGGGACAGAATCAAAAGGAAACATGTATGTATTTAAAATTGTGCAAGGAGATTTATTAGAGAGCTACAGGATCAGAGGTGGGATGATATGTAATGGCTGTCTGCCCTCTGCAGAACCAGAACATTTGGTGGATGCTCAGTTGGAAGCAGTAGAACCAGAGGGATCAAGGATGCAACACCAGCCCAGGACTGAAGTCCTGGAAGGTCCCTGAAGTAATGCATGTGGTTCCACATTGAAAGACTGAAGAAGCTGGAGACGGAGGTCCACAGCATGATGTGTTAACAAAAGACACACCTGCTTGAGCAGAATGGAGCTTTTCAAATGCAACTGGACATGCTTCTCCCTTTCTTCGTTCCATCTGGGCCGGAAGCCTACTGGATGTTGCCACCCACAATCAGGTGGTCTTTCCCGCTCAACTTGCCAGTCTATACTTCAGTCATGGCTGGAAACATCCTCACAGTCCTATGCAGAAGTATGCTTGGCTAATCTGCTAGGTGTTTTTAAACCAATCAAGTTGACAATCACTAAGTTAAATTTCTACACCCAAAATAAATTCCACTTGGTTTAAATGTGTAAAGAAAAACAGAAAATGAAAATAGAAGAACTCATGGGCAACTCTATTGTTTTACTACATGAAATTTTCAAAGAAAATTGTCATAAATTATCATAGACAAGATCACAGAACAAATAACATCGTCTTGAGGAAAATTGCAATATATGTACTTCACAAAGCCTAATGTTCTCAAATTACAAATATTTTAAAAATGTTTAAAGATAGAATATTAAAGAGTTTACACATGCACACCAGTGCACATTTTCTATAAACAATAAAATGCTACTCATTAGAAGCCAAAAGTGCATATCAAGAGAGTGATGATACATCATTTTAGCTTATTAAATAGGTAGTGGTTAAAAGGAAAGAAAATATCTGGTATTGATAATGGTGCAACAGGGATTTCATATTAACTTTTACAATTAAAATATAAATTGTTAAACATTTCTAAATGTGTAATTCAAACCTTTTAAAAACATTCAAATCTGTTTTCTTCTTTTTATTGAGTTTATTGGTGCAATCTAGTTATACAATACAATTACATTCATCATTGGGATTCTGTACCTTTACATAATAGGTCTTGATTCTCATTTTTTCCCCTTGTCCCTGCCCTCCCTTCACCTCTCCTCCCCTCCCCATTTATAAACACTTTATTTCCATTTTTTCAGTTTCTCATATTTTTTTCCTCTCCCTTATTACCTTTCCCCCAACCTTCCCACTTTCCCTACACCTTTAGCCCTTTACTTCCTATTTCACATTATTAATTATCTCATTAGGATCCTGTGCACTGTTATGATTTTTCACTCAAAGAAACTATTCGGTATTTCAGCTAAAGAAATCTCTGTATGAACATTAAAAATAGGGAATCCTAAAATAAAACTAACAAGGAAAGTAAAAGAGAAAAGGCAATGATGTAACATTAAAATAATCGTTAATTCTGGAGATGATAATGGTCCCTGAACATATTTAAATTGCTTCTCACTCTTATAGTCTTATCTTATTCTTTTTTTCATTATTTAGAGAATACTTTATTAGTTTCTGTAATCAATCCTACTTAGATATGACCTTACATATTTAATACGATGTGCTACCCCTGTACACATGGAAAAAAAATAAAAATAAAAATAAAAATAAATTAACATTTCTAGACCAAT
The DNA here is from genome assembly GCF_012274545.1 of Fukomys damarensis. Classification (NCBI taxonomy): domain Eukaryota; kingdom Metazoa; phylum Chordata; class Mammalia; order Rodentia; family Bathyergidae; genus Fukomys; species Fukomys damarensis. The sequence continues at coordinate 3,665,713 of NW_022900925.1, forward strand.
ATGGTTGTCCATTTCTGTATAATGCCAACTCAACACAGTAAATTGGGATAACTTTTTCCAAAGTTGGCAGCACTGTTAAAGTTTCCCAAAATTCAATTTATATATATATATACAAATATATATAAAAAACAAAGAAAAGAATAATATCCAGAAAACAGCAAAGTTCTGTTGCTGTTGTGGTACCTGGCACCATTTTTTTTTATTAGCCTCTTAATCATCATCTGGAAAGAGAACATTCTAGAGTAGTATCATTAAATGTAGCTCTGATAAAGCATGGTCCCTACTATGCATCATAAAGCAGGTACTAGATATTTTACATTCATAGAGGTATGATACAGTACCATCCTACATCAATAATACTAGATTCAGTTTTGGTTTGAAATTTACTTTGCAAATAAGATTGCTACCCCTGTTTTCTTCTGGGCTCCTGTCACATGAAGAATTGTTTTCTATCTTTTCACTTTCAGTCTATGGGCTTCTTTTTGCACTAGGTGTGTTTCTTGTATACAACATATTGTTGGATTTTGCTTCTTATTCCATTTTTCCAGTCTATTTCTCTTGATTGGTGAGTTGAGTCCATTGATATTCTGGTTATAACTGATATGTACTGACTTATTATTGACATGTTATTGGCTTTTTGTTGACTCTTTTTACTTTTTCACCTTCTTTTAATTTCTTGCCTTGCCTATTTGATTTGCTCTGTTGGGCCTCATGGTGTTGTTGCTTTCATTGTCTTTTTCTAGCATCTTGTTTAGAATTCCTTGTAGGGCTGATTTGGTATACATGTAGTTTCTCAGGTGTTCTTTGTCATGGAAGTGTCTTATTTCCCCATCCATTTTGAAAGAGAGTTTTGCTGGATACATCAGTCTAGGTTGGAGGTTGTTCTCTTTTAGTACTTGAAATATCTCATTCCAGGCTCTCCTTGCCCCAAGGGTTTGTGTTGAAAAGGCTGCTGTGATTCTGATGAGCTTTTCTTTGTATGTGATTTGTTTCTTTTGTCTTACTGCTTGTAGTATTTTGTTCTTCTGTTGGGTTTCTGGGATCTTGATTATTATATGTCTAGGTGTAGATTTTTTTTTATTGTAGCTAGTTGGGGTCCTATATGCCTCAGTTATCTGAATGTCAAATTCTTCCCCTCTGTTTGGAAGTTTTCTGTCATTAATTCTGCAAACAGCTTTTTAAAGTCATTTGTATTTTCCCCTGCTACTTCATGTATTCCTATCAGTCTTATGTTATTCTTCTTTGCATCTTCTAGGAGTTGTTGGATCAATTTCCCATGATCTCTTACTGTTTTTAAGAGATCTCTCTTTTCATGGTCACTGACTGCATCCTATCTTCTATATCTGAGAGCCTATCTTCGCATTCTTTTATTATGTTGCATACTCTTTCAATAGAGTGTTTAATCTCCTGGATATCTGTTTGAATCTGTTTTATGGATTCCATTTCTTTCCTATGTTGGGTGTTTATTTTTTCCCTTTCTTTCTTATGCTGGGCCTTCATGGCTTCTATCATGGTCCTGAGCACATCTATTTTTTTTGTCAGTTTCTGCTCTAGAGTCTCGAATCATGACTTCCATTTTCCTCACTATCTCTATGGTTATCTGGGAAATTATTTCTGTTTTGAATTTTTCCAGAGCCTGATTGATCTGTTTTGTTACTTCCTGTGCTTTGAGTTCAGGGTGAACTGGTGGTTCACTATTGGCCTTTTTGTCCTCATTTGCCCTACTGTTTGCCATTGGTAAACTGGAATTCTGTCCTTGTGTCTTGCTTAAGTGTTTTCTCATTTTTATTTTTGTTGTCGGACTGTCCTTGGTTTAATCTCTGGATTATCACCCAAATCTTCCTGATATAGTTGTTCCCTAGCTTGTGTGTCTCTAACGACCCACAGACTTTCTCATCTTCATAACATCAGAGAAAACAGTTCATCAAATCAACGGCAATGCTTTACCCTAACTGATACAATCAGCAACACATTAAGATCAAGCACAACTTAAGACACTGACCACCTGTGGTAGTCACTAGTCTATCACCCTTAAATCATTTGAATTAAATTGAAATCAAGAAGCAGTCCAGAACATGTCTGCAGTGAACAAAATTTCAGTGTAGTATATTTACCATTTAATGGCTCAAACAGAGCAAGGACGCAAGACCCCTGATCTCAGTTAGGTGATGGCTGAACCCCATGAAGCTGACTGACCTCGGGCTGCAAGGCCCAGATTGAGTTCCCCAACCTTCTGAATGGTTGAACTCCACAATGTTCTACCACAGGTTTCCCCCGCCCTTTCTTTAAAGATGTTCAAAGTTGAGAACTCAGAAAAATACCCTTGATGACAACCTCTGTCTTTGCAGAGTGGGTCCAAAGACTGGCACAGTCAGGAGGTCTGAGAGTGGGGGTAGGGCTTATGGGGGTTCAGGGGCGCCCTGCGGCTACCTTCCTGGTGCTTGATCGATGGCTGCTGGGTCAGGAGCAGTCGTGGTTCTCCTTCCCATGGTGGATCGGGGCCCAGCCTACCTCCCGGCACTTGAGCAATGGCTGCTGGGTCAGGAGCAGGCGTGTTTCTAAAACATTCAAATCTTACAACAAGAAATTCTATGTCTAGATTTAATTCTAAAGACATACTCAGATGTACACATGAACTCATGCTATTTATAACAAAGCTTATAATATAATGTTCAATAAATATTTCTTAAAAGAAAAGATGAACAAATGATAAGGGAATACATAAATATGCTTAGCTGTAAGACATTATTAATAACTCTAAACAGAGAAAAATGGGATGATTATAATGCCTTTATATAATTTAAAATTATGAAACCATGCTACTTTAGAATAGTATACATATCTAATGACATGGAAGGTCTAAATATATTAGAGTGTTATACAAATCAGTAACAGTATCTGAATAAGTAGATAATAGACATTACAAAGGTGATAAATAAGGAGACTGATATATAGATGATAGAAAGATGATAAAGATAAGCTAGATGATAGATCATGATGATAAAGACAGCTAGGTAGCTGGATAGATAATAGATATTTCATAAAAAAAAGACAGAGGTATACATAGTAAGTGTTTCCAGTGGTTACATCTGGGTGATATAATTTAAAGGTGATATTGAAGACAATAAAATATATGTGCGTGTTCTAGACTTTTTCCTTCCACACTGCAGGGGAGTGCAGCATTGATATTCCATTTCTGTCTGACATCTATCCTCCCAGGAAGCTTATGCTGCTGCATATGAGCTCTCTGTAATAGCTCTTAAATCTTTATTATTAACTTTACTGGCACATGTTAGGTACACAATATAATGACATTCCTCCTTGGGAATTTGCACCTTTACCTGATCCATCTGGGTTCTCATTTTTCACTGTAATAGTTTTTAGGAAAGGTGCAGAAATTGCTACTGTATGTGAAGTAGTGTGATTTCATGAAGAACTGTGGTTGCTTATATGGCTACTTTTGGAAGAAGTAAATGCAAAAGTAACATGAGAAGTGCAAGTACATCTCAAAATTGTAATTTTATGGTTAGTTTTTTGAAAGTGAAATTCCAACATGTAGTTCATAGAGCTGCTTGCTGTTACCATGAGCAAAGCCTTGCCCTTTGTCAACTCACAGCTAAACTGCATTTCCCTGCATCCCTTGCAGCTACTTGTGTCCATATGACTGTGTTTTGGCCCATTGGCACCTCCTACACAGTGACTCATACCCAACTACTATATGTTTAATCATTACATCACCTGGGCTATTTTTGTATTATCATATGTAGATTTTTTAAAGAAAATAGTTGGAAAATAATTTCACAACCCTGGAATCTCTTCACCCAATTCAAGAAGTTCAAAAAGTTAATATCAAAAGTAACCCTAATATCAACACAGTACAATCAAGGAGAATGGTGGAGTCCTCTGGGTAGAGGTGCTGCTAAGCTATGGGGTACACAGGGAGGAGTATGAAGCTTTTCATGCTTCAGTTTCAAGCCCGGTGAGTGGAACTTCAACAACACCACTCAAAGAGCTTTGAAATATATTCTATCTAGTGGAAGACACAAAGGCCAAGTGCCAGATACACTGAAGAAAGTTAAAACAGACTTTGAATTGCACCTGACTACTAGCTGCCTGCCTAAAGAAAAGACAAGTGCAGATACACTGTATTGAAAGTACAGCCAGATGTGAAATAGGAAGAAAAGGGCTAAAGGTGTAGGGAAAGTGGGAAGAGTAGGGGAAAGGTAATAAGGGAAAAGAAAAAAAATATGAGAAAATGAAAAAATTGAAATAAAATGTTTGTAAATGGGGAGGGGAGGAGGGGTGAAGGGAGGGCAGGGACAAGGGGAAAAAATGAGAATCAAGACCTGTCATGTAAATGTACAAGATCCCAATGATGAATGTAACGTACTGTATACCTAAAATGTACCAATAAATTCAATTAGAAAGAAAAGAAAAGAAAGTACAGCCAGATGGCTCAGCCATGCCCATGTGCCAGCAGTCACCCCCACAGATAGGTATAACAGTTTTTAAGGAGACCTCAACACAAAGAAGCTACATCTGAATGCCACAATCTGAAGAGGGGTAGAGAGGGGAAAGGAAAAGAAAGGAAAAGTGGAAGGGAAGAGAGGGGAAGGGAAGAGAAGGGGAGGGGAGGGGAGGTAAGAGGGAAGGGACTTAAACCTAGCACACTCAACTTGGCCCTACTGTGAACAGATGGCTGCTATTTCAACGTCTTCTGGATCTTCTCCAGTTGAGAAGCTTGTATCCTTCCTAAGAAATGTCTTACCAGGAGACATTTCTCTAACATTGGAAGGCACTTCCTACACCTGTGAGTTTTTATTAGCTTCTCTGGCCCTCAGGACTTTTAAATTTCCAACTACAAGATTTTTGAAACTAATCACATTCCAATTTTCGAACCTGCAATATTTCAAAGTACACAAGTCTAAGCTCTGAGAACTGATCTATTGTGTATGATGTGACCTCCTGGCACATACCCTCTCCACTTTCAGGTCAGCTGTTGAACATATTTTGAAGGTAATCTCCATGGAGTATTATTGCTCGAATGGCAATATTTTCTATAAACATTTTTGGAAGATTATGCATCATATACCTCATGTAGTCTCATCTCTTGAGCATCCTGAAGTTTTCATGTTTCCCTCAGCCCTAACTTGTATCAGTAACCACTACTATTGCCTTCTTTGTGACCTTTCAACCATCATAATTTGGCCAAGAGACAAGTGCAGGGGGACACAGGGCTCATTTGTCTTTTCTCCAGTTTGCCATATATTATTGATGTTCAGGGGCCACTCTGATTTTTGCCACACCAAGCATGGAATCAATTACTCTCCAAGCACTTATGGTTGATTTTACTGAGTATTAGTAGTAAAGCCCAACTGGGTCCCAGTGTTTGTTTGATGGTCCCATATGTGAACTAAGGAAGCAACGTCCTCTAGATCTCTTTGTGATCAACACAGAAATAATAATTATTGCTTAAAAGGCACAAATTCATGTTGCTGTGCCATTATAACTAATTTTATTATATTCTACTTTAATCTTGTTCTCTAATGATATGTTTTATTTCTCTGCATGTTTAGCAACCAGCTTCTCTTACAGCCATTTTGGATCAAGTTTAATATTCTTCATGTTTAAATGGTAAAGTCATTTACATTTCAGCAATTTTGATTCTTTTTTACCTTTTTATTTTAATGTAATACAAATAGACATTAATAAAGAAAATATAAAAATGCTTCTGTGAAAAAATAAAATTTCATAAGAAAATAAAGGATAACCATGGTAAATACACTGTGAATCATATTAAAAATATATTTTCAATTGTTAATCTACCTCTCAACTCATCTCCTAAGAAAACTGTACCTTTTTGCATAAAACATTTTAATTATTAACAAAATATCTGGCACTATTATTTTGAACAATTTCTTCCTATTTCACAATATCTATTATACACTTTGGTCCTTACTTACACTTTGTTTCTCACACCAGAGAAACAATGCAATATTTACACATATGTGTCTGATTTATTTCACTTAAGAGTATACCTACAAATACCTGTTTATCCTTCTTTGTAGCTTTCTTCCAGTGAACATATTTGGACCCTTTCTCAACGATAAAGTGATTCAGTGTGTTTAGGGCTATTTCTGTATCTTCTAATCTGTTCCATTGATGTTCAGGTCTTTTATTGTTGTCATCATTGTTGTTACTATCATGCTATTTTTGTCACAGTAGCTCTGTAGTGTAATTTCAAGTCAAGGATTATGATGCCCCCACCTTACCTTTTTGTTGCCCATAATTGTTTTTGGTATTCTAGGTCTCTGTTGGCTCCAAATGAATTTTAGGAATATTTTCTCTAGTTCTGGGAAGTATGCTAATGATATTTTGATTGGGATTGCATTAGATCTGCAAAACAGTTTTGAGAGTATGCTTGGTTCTTCTAACCCAAGAATAAGAGATATCTTTCTATTTTCTGATGTTCTCTTCAGTCTGCTTTTTCAGAGTACTGTTATTTTCAATGTAAAGATTTTTAGTTCCTTCATTAGACTGATTCCTAGGTATTTCATTTTTTTCCCCATGGTATTGTGAATGATGTTGTTTCCCTAATTTCTCTCTCAATGAATTTGTTATTGGTGTACAGTAATGCTATTGATTATTGAGTATACACATTCTATCCCACTGAGCTACTAAATTTAATTATTAAATCTAGAAGTCTTTTAGTGGAGTTTTGGGGTCATCTAGTAAAGTACCATGTCATCTGCAAATAATGATAAATTAACCTCTCCCTCCCCTATCTTTATTCCTTTTATTTCTTTCTCTTGTCTAACTTCTCTGGCTAATACTTTCAGAAATATATTGAGTAGAAGTGGTAATAGTGAACATCCTTATCTTGTTCCTGATATTCAAGTGAAATCTTTCCGTTTTTGACCATTTAGTACTACGTTAGCTGTTGGTTTGTCATAGGTGGCTTTTCTCAGATTGAAATGGTCTAAGACCATCTATTACAATTTTTTGTAGGTGTTTTTTTTCATGAATGAGTGTTGAACTTTGTCAAATGCTTTTTCTGCATCTCTTGAGATGATCATGTGATTTTTTACTTTGGGTCTGTTGTTATGGTATATTACATATATTGTTTTGCATATATTGAACCATCCTTGCATCCCTGGGATGAATCTTACTTACTTATGGTGTATATTTTTCTTGATCATGTGCAGCATTCTGTTTCCCAATATCTTATTGAGGATTTTGTGTCTATGTCCGTATGGAGATTGGTCTGTGATTCTCTTTTTTGGGTGGGTCCTGCTCTGGTTTTGGTATCAGGATAATACTTGCTTATAGGAATGATTTTGGGAGTATTGATTTCTTTTTGATTTCATTAAAGAGTATGAAGAGTAGTGGTATTAAATCTTCTCTACATGTCTTGTAGAATTTAGCAGTGAAACCATCAGGTCCTAGGCTTTTTTTGTTTTTGTGTTCATTTTTTTGTTTTTGTTTTTGTTTTCTTTTGTTTTGTTTTGTACTGGGGATCAAACTCAGGTCATTGTGCTTTTGAGGCAGGCAGCAGGACCACTGAGCTAAATCCCCAGCCCCTAGGCTTTTCTTTGTTGGTAGGATTTTAGTTACATTTTCAATTTAATTAACTGATATTGTGTTATTTAGAATTTTCATATCTCATTGATTCAATTTTAGTGATTCATATGTATCTAGGAATCTTTTCATTTCTTCTGAGTTTTCCATCTTATTAGAGTAAAGGTTCTTGAAGTAAGTATTGACAATCTTCTGGATTTCCACAGGATCCATTGTGATTTCACTTTTTTAATTCCTAACTGCATAAATTTTAGTCTTTTCCTTCCTTTTTTGATAAGGTTGGCTAAGAGTTAATCAATTTTATTTAATATTTTGAAGAACCAACTCTTCAAATCATTGATTCTTTTTATTGTTTTCTTAGTTTCCATTGCCTTAATTTCTGCTCTGTGCTTTATAATTTCCTCCCTAATAGGAGTTTTGGTTATTGGCTTGTTCTTGTTCTAGAAGTTTAAAGTTCAACATTAGGTTGTTTATCTAAGCTTGTTCTGTTTTCCTAATATAGGTTTACCTATAAATTTCCCTGTTGGGACTGCTTTTACTGCATCTAATAAGTTGCAGTATATTATATCAGCATTATCATTTAATTGTAAATACTGTTTAATTTCTTCTTTAATTTTATCTGTAACCCATTGGTTGTTCTAGAGGGTGTTATTTAATCACCACATGTTTATGGAGTTTTCATGGTTTCTTTTGCCATTGATTTCCAATTTCAGTGCACTAAGGACAGATAATATGCATGGGATAATTTCAATTCCTTTGTGCTTGCTTAAGCATGTTCTATGGGGTAGTATGTGGTCTATCCTGGAGAACATCCCATGTACTGCTGAAAAGAATGTATATTCTAATGTTGTGAGTTGGAACACTCTGTAGATACCTACTAAGTCCATTTGTTCATATTTGTTTCAGTTCTAATATTTGTTGATTTTTTTTCTAGTTGATCTGTCTATTTGTGACATGAGGTATTAAGGTTCTCCATTACAATCATGTTAGTACTTAGTAGATTTTTCATGTCTATTAATATTCATTTTATATAATTGGGTCCATTGGTATTTGGTTTATATATATTTATGATATGTGTCTTCTTCTTGGAGTTTTCCCTTAACAAATATGTAGTGAACTTCTTTGTCTCTTTTGATCAGTCTTGGCTTGAAGCTCATATTGTATGTAACTAGAATATCTACCTCTTCTTTTTGCTGGGTTCCTATTGCATGAAGCATTGCTTTCCATCCTTTGACATTCAGACTATGAATTTCATTTTGAATTAAATGTGTTTCTTGTTTGAACATATTGTTGGATCTTATTTCTTGATCCATTCTGCCAGTCTGTTCCTTTTGATTGATAAATTGAGAACATTTACATTGATGATTATAACTGTTATGTGCTGGCTTATCCTTGTCATATTATTTTACTATTGTTGGTTTCCAGTCTTTCCCCTCTGTTTAGTTGTTTGAGCTGCCCAGTGGCTTCTTTCTATTGGTCTTCTTGGAATTTCTACAATGTTCTTCAGAACATTTTGTAGAGCTAGTTTGTTGGTTGTGAATTTCTTCACTTGTTATTTTTCATGTAAATATCTTATTTCTCCATCAATTCTGAAAGATAGCTTTGCAGGGTATAGAAATCTGGGTTGGAGATTATTTTCTTCCATGGCCTGAAATACTTCATTCCAAGCTTTCCCTGATTTGAGGGTTTGTCTTGTGAAGTTTTCTGTGATTCTCATGGGCTTTCTTTTATAGAGGATTTGTTTCTTTTCCCCAAGAGCTTTAAATATTCTGTTTTTATGCTGAGTTTCAGAAATCTTGATTATTATATGCCTTGGTATAGATTTATTTTGGTCCTGACTATTTGGAATTGTATTTCCTCAATTATCTATATGTCAAATTCTTTTTCTGTTTTGGGGCAGTTTTCTGCCATTGCTTCTGTAAACATGTTTTTTATGGCATTTGTGCTGTCTCTCCAGCTTTCTCATTTGCTCTGATCAACCTTATATTGTTCTTCTTTGCATCATCTGGTAGCTGTTGGATTGATTTTTTTCATAGTCCTTTTGCTATTTTTAAGATATCTTTCCTTTTGTAGTTACTAACCACAATCCTATCTTTCAGATCTGATATTCTGTCTTCACTTTCATTCAAATGGTTGTGAATACTTTTGATGGAATTTTTAATCTCCTGGATAATTCTGCATCTGTTTCATGAATTCCATTTCTTTTCTATATTGGTCATTCATGGTTTCAATTATTTTCCTAAGCCCCTTTATTTTTTTATCTGTGTCTACCCTAGATTCATTGATCATGTCCTTCATTTTGATCATCATTTCCTTTCTTTGCCTGAGAGACTATTTTCTTTATAGCCTTATCATTTTATTTTTGTTTTGTTTTATTTTGTTTTGTACTTCTGTAGCTATCATTTCAGAAATTTCAGATGGGTGGCTTATAATTTTCTTTATCTTATTGTCCCCTGGACTTGCCCTGGGTGGGCTAGAGATATGGGGTTGCATTTTTTTGTTTCTGTGTCTTGTCATTTTCTATTTTAAAATTTTATTTAGTTTTCTGTGATGTTGCTTACAGATTTCTTATGATAGATTTATGAATAGTATCAAGGCTTTCCTATGAAATATCTGTTCCTCAGAGATGTCTTCTAGGTGTAGGTGGTTCTTGGTCTTTGTGTCTATCTTAAGATCCTACCTTCACAATTTATGAAGGATGAGAAGTTTCTATCTATTTCACTTAGTACCCAGGCCTTTGGTACTGACCTATGATGATGGTTATGACTCCAGACAATCTCAGTATTGTCATATAAGGAAGAACAACTGATTACAACAGGCTAAAGTAATGCAATTAGCACAATCAGGCAACTCATAAACTTTGGTATTAATTTAATACCTTTAACCATATAAGCAAGTTCTGCAGTTATATAACAAAATTTAACATAGACCATGAACTTGTATGCAGTAAATCTTACTTTAGTAGGGCGATTTTACCCTGGGGTGGAGGCAAGAGCAAGAGGAGAACAAACAGAAAGATAAATGCAAGAAAATATAGTAGAAGCAGGCTTGGAGGGCAAAAGTTGTTTACTCAAGCTTTGGGAAACTAGAGAAAAGTGCAGGAGAGAAAAAAATGAAGGAGAAAACATATTGAAACAAATCAGGAAGATAAGAGACAACATTCACTCACATGAAAATATCATAAAATCAAGAGGGAAAGTTGAAGAAAGAGAGAAGGAAGATGAACAAAACAAAAATAAAGGTAAAAAAACCTAAACAACCTAAAAAAAAACCCACCCAGATAGATAAAAGGAAAATAAGTCAAACAGAAAAAGAAAAAGAAAAATATTAAAATTCCTCTGCTGTCCACAGTTCAGTTGTAGTGTCCTAATTGCTGTGGTGCCCTCAGATAGAGCCAGTCCAATCCAGTGTACAGTATGCCCCTCGCAGACCTTTCACAGACTCCTCTGCTCCACACAGCTGGCTGCTCTCACATGCTGGTTGTAGGGTGGGAGGGTACCCTTGTCCCACTGCTGGCCAAAACCACTTGTTTGCTTATGTTACTGGTCACAGAGCCAGGGGTCACTTCTAGTTCTTTGTAGCTAGGGCTAAGACTGGCTCTCAGTGGCTGCTGGAGAAGAGTGTGGGTGGTCCCTGCCCCTACCTCTCAGCAGAATTCCCCCTAGTCTGCTGTCCATCTGCTGGCAGTCTACTGTGACTTAATGGTCTGTCCCTCCTTCCACTCTGGGATGTTGGCTGTGAAGTGACCTGGGGTTGTTCTGCTGCCAGAGTTTGAACCCCAAGAAATCTGAAATAAAATGGTGACCCTGCCTTCCCATTGCTGATCCACATAACTGTGTGATGGGTCACTGTTTCACCTGACTCACCAACTATTGACTCTGGGGACCTCTCAGGAAACAGTGTCTCATGTTCACACTGCTACCTCCCACTATGTAACATTCTTTCTGTCTCTTTGCAGTAAGCAGAATTGTTTTTGATGCCTCCCCACTGGGGCAGGTAGGCAGCTGCTCCACCACACCATGAGGTCTCTGGTCTGCATCAATAAGCTATTTCTTCTGTGGCGATGAATCCTATTTCCTTCTCTGGGTCAGTTCCCTCATGTTTCCCATGTACTCTTTACTCACTTTGGGTTCCTCTGTGGACTGTTGTTTTCCAGATTCTCAGCACTTTGCTCTGGAGAAGCTAGGTTGCTGTTTCTCACTGTTTTTCCACTTTTCTTCAATAGTACCTAATTTTAAGACTTATTGTAAATCAATAAAATTGATAATAATTAGTGTGCATTGGTAAAGATATAT
>NW_022900925.1:3677637-3691078 GCF_012274545.1 Fukomys damarensis
TAGTTACAAAATAGAAGCCCTAAAAATAGGTCTATGAAAAATTTACCAAATGATTTTTGTCAATAATTGAGAGGCCATTCAGTGGAGGAAGGATAGCCTTTTTCAACAAATGAAACAATTTAAACTTTATACATTGTATAAAAACTAACTCAAAATAAATGGCAGCTCTAAAGGTAAAATGCAGAAATACAAAATTTTTTAAACAAACAGTGATAGAAAATCTTCATGACCTGGGTTAATCAAAGAATTCTTAGGCATGATATTAAAACCATAATCCAGAATAGAAAAATTAAAAGGTCAAACATTATCACAATTTAAAATGTTGCTATGCAAAGGATGTTAGGAGAATTACAAAGTACAATATAGACTTTGAGAAATATTTGCAAAGCACATATTCAACAAAGAACTTATGTACAATATATTATAAAGAACTTTCCAGACTCAACAGTAAATTTTTAAATGGGCAAAAGATACTCCATCAGAAAAGGGTATATATAAGGGAGTTAAACACCAATATCTATTTTTAAAGGCAAATTAAAGCTACAATATGATACCACCTCAAACCAACTACATTAAAAAAAACCCAAGTGTGGACAAGGAAGCAAAATAACCAGAACTTGCAAGCATTGCTGGTCAAAATAAATGCAATATGGTACTACTACTGTGGAGCATGGCTGGGCAATTTCTTGTGAAGTAAGCAAATACCATATGACCCAGAGCCCCTATTCCAAGGTATTTACCATACACCTAAAGAAATGAAAAAATAGGTTCACAAAAAATCTGTATGAATGTTTACAGCAGCTCTATCCAAAACCACTAAATACTGGAAACAATAGTTGTTTTTGAATGACTGAATAGGTAGGCTGTAGTACATTCCTAAATGAAATCCATTAGTCATAAAGAGAAATGAACAACTGGCGTACTCAAAAATTTTGACAAATCTTAAAGCTATTATGCTGATAGAAAGATGCCAATGTCAAATGATTACCTCCTATAATTGCACTTACAGAATGAATCAGTGGCTACCAGGTTTTAGTGTAGTAACAGAATGAATCAGTGGCTACCAGGTTTTAGTGTAGTAACAGGGCATAATTCAATGTAATGACAGTGTTCTAAATCTTAATTGTACAGGAGCTTACACAACTGCCTATCAATAAAATCATTGTTACTATAAATTAATCTAAAAGTAAAATTTTTAAAAAGTGAGAAATTGAACATGACCTGGATGGTCCCAGGTAGTGCTCAAGCAACCAAAAATTCTCTACTGTCATAAACTTTTATTCAAAGTAGGAAAAAAAAAAGTGAAAGATTTCCAACTCATCCTATGACATGAACTTAATCCTTACTCAAAATCTCTAAAAGATTGTAGAAAACCAAGGCATTCATGAATCCATCATTTCTGAATGTAGACATAAATTTTAGGATTAAATGACTAATCTAATTACTCCAGTAGGGCACTTAAAATATGATTCATAAAAAATTTGAGTGTATTCCAAAAGTGCAAGAATGTTCTGTAATACATTAGACTTAGGGTTAATGTGATTATTTCAAAAGATATCAAATCATATTTAATAGAATTATATATTTTAACTTACTAAAAGGAACTTATCAGAATCCTCCAGTAAACATGGACTGTAACTGTTGCTGATAGACCTGTAGTTCCTCCTTATCTGCAGGTGATACATTCAAAGCCCCCCATTGGATGCCTGAAACCATAGTGCATACTCCATTCTATAATACCATATTTTTTCCTATACATACACATTTGTTGTAAAGTTTAATGTATAAATTAGTCACATTAAGACTTAAAACAATTTTAATGTATCAATACACTATACTATCAATGTACTATATGTCAATATACTATAATATGCTATGATATACTATAATAAAAGTCATATGAAGTTGCTTTCTATCTTGAAAGAATGACTATAAATGTTAATAATTTTGAACAGCATTTCATCCTAGATAAGGTGGCAGCTACTGTATTCCACATTGTCTTGCAAGTCCTAGATAGTAGACTTGGGTTATAGATGTGTGTAAATAAGGAATATTATTGGACAAACCTATTTAACTTCAAAGTGACAAAACCAAAACACTGCTAGTTTGTGAGAGACCAGCTCTAGTAAGAACCAGTTCAGTGCTTCCTTCCAGACCACACAGCTAGACTGTAGATTTTAAGGAGGACACATTTTTGAGGACATGGAATAGAAAAAAGGTGATACAAACATCTTCTATACTTTGCCTGTAGACCTACCTCTCTGATCCTTCATTCCTGTACCTTACATGTGGCCATATGTTGAAGACAGAGTGAAAGACTAACTAAGGTCTTTGAGGTGAAGAGATGCAAAGCACAAGAAGCTTGGACCTCTGAGTCACTGTATACAGCAGAAACCTCAGTCCTGTTACCAAAGGGCTGATGATAGTGGTCTGAATATGAAAATGAACCTTTTTTTTAATGAAACTGTTTAGATTTTGGATTTGTCTGCTATAGCAGTTAGCCCTAACTAATATCAAAAAAGAACTGAATATAAGATCAACAAATTCCTGTAGTTTCACTATACACTACCAGTATCCACTTAAAATATACAATAAATAAGATTATCACAGTTACAGAGGCTCAGCAACAGTTTAGATCTGGGAAGTTCCCCAAAGTCTCCCACATTTGTAAAATGATTGGATAATGGATTAGTGGTCAGTGGATTAGTCCATTGACCAGTTCATAGCTGACTTGCTGCTAGAAGGTGGGGCCTCTCTGGAGGTGGGTCACTGGGAGCATGATCTAGAAAGCTACTTCCCCCTCCTCAGCTCCTCTCTGCTCTACTGCCTCCTAGTCACCATAAGGTGAACAGTTTTTCTGCACCAGACTCTTTGACAGTTCCATCTCTGTGACTGACTCTGCTAAGGACTGAGACCTCTGAAAACTATGAGCCAAAATAAATCTCTCCTCCTTTAAATTGCAGGTGTTTAGTATTGTGGCTCAGCAGCTGATACAAGAAAGTGACTAAGATGGTCCTGCAAATACACATGTATACTTACACCCCCAAACAATTGTGCACTAAACTTAAGAAGAAATGTTCATACTTTATATGATGACAACTATAAATTTTGTGGAAAACATGATGGAAGACCTGAATAATTACACAAACATACCATGGGCCTAGATTGGAAGATGGGCTCTGGTTAAATGGTTTAGTAAGTTTTGTGACATTGATTTTTGTGGTTAAAATACTCCTGCTATGGGCTATTTCATGTATCACTGAGATGCTTAATGATGTGGCCTATTACCCACGTCATAGAACATGGAACTGGGAGAAGTGCATAATGGCTCTTGTTAGTGGATAAAAGTGTCTTTAACATGCCAGTTGGAATAGCACCACAAGATACTTGAGAACACTGTGAAGTAATACAAGCCACATAACATCAGTGTGGAATTGTATAAATTATTTTTCTTGTTGCTGAGACAAAATATCCAACACTCAAAGTTAAAAGAGGAAAGGTTTATTTGGCTCATAGTTTGTAGAAGTTTCACTGGCTCCAAGGCAGGTTGGCATCACAGAGGAAAAACAGCTCATGGTGGGTAGAAGGTAGCAAAAATAAGCAAGAGATGACCACAGCTCTTTCTAACCCTTATATTTTATTCAGGCTCCTAGGGTGGGCAGCACTCACACCTTTAATTCTAGTGCCCTTGACTCTAGCATTGCACCATGAATCAGCTCCAGCATCAAACACTTCAGATCCAAACACCTCTGAAAAAATCCCCACCTATGACTGCATGAGGCTTTGGGAGGACATTTAGACAAAACATAACAGGGACTAAACAAATGGGTCAGTGGAGCAAGCTAAAACCAAACCATGCACATAAAAAATTTTAGTTTATAATTTATTTGACATTTAATCAGTGGATGGTAGACGGGATGACTGATACATGGGGTTGGGATAAATATATTGCCATTAGGAGAAAAATATAGATCTCTATCATGTGGTATATGTTAAAAGGAAAATATGGGGCTGGGGATGTAGCTCAGCAGCACAGCACCTGCCCTACAATTGTGAAGCCCTGGGTTTGATTCCCGGTACCAAAAAAGAAAAGTGGAAAAAAAGACCAAAAAAAAAGCCCCTTAAAAAAAAAACCTTAAAAAGAAAATACATTTGTAACCTTGGAATAAGAAAAATAAAAAAGTAGGACAAAGGATTCTAAAACTCCATTCACATTAATATTTAACTTAGTTAAAAGAGCAAAAAAAATATACAAGGAGAAATAGCTAAAATGTTAAAACAGATAAAAGAGGGCTGGGTATTTAGCTCAGTGATGCTCCCACCTGCCTCACAAGTGCAAGGTCCTGAGTTCAATACCTGGTACTAAACCCCCCAAAACAGATAAAAGATCAATGCCTATATAAAGAAACATAAGGGAGAGAGAGAGAGAGAGAGAGAGAGAGGGAGAGAGAGAGAGAGAGAGAGAGAGAGAGAAACCCAATAGGGAAAATGGGCAAATAATAGAAAAGAAAAAATGGAAGAGAAAGACAAAAGGCCAATAAATATTTATCAAGCAATAGAAATGAAAATAGAAAATTATCATAATGTTTGCTAATTAAGTAGAGAAAACATAAATAAATTAATAAAATCCCAAGTTGATGGCATATTGTAGTAATTTTTTGTTACACTGTTGATAAAGAAGAAATAATCCTGGACTTCTGATAGCTAGTAGCAGTAACTATATAATATAATTATGAATATCAATCTAAGAAAACACCATGTGCACATAGAGGTAAATATAAGGATTTTTTCAGTATTGTTTCTTGTAGGGAAAATGGAAAAATACAAATATTTACCATGAAATATTTTATATATGAAAGCAAATATTTCCTATATTAAATATTTTGCTGCAGCTACAAAAAATAAAATAGGGCCACATTTTATATACAGAAGATCCCTAGGAAATACTGTTAAAAGTAAAAGGCATGTAGCAGGAAAATGTATAAGATAAAAAATATTATGAAGCAAAGCTATGTATTTCCAGGCTGGGAATGTAGTGGTAGAGCACTTGCCTACCTTAAACAAGACCCTGGGTTCAATCCCATGCACCACAGGGGAAGTAGGGGATGGAGCATGTATTTCTACCTATATTTCTTATAAATGCTAACCAATCACAAGGAAAATTATTTGCCAAACCAACAACAGTTAGAGGAAGTTGGCTTGGGAAAAGGTCTAAAGATACTTTGAGATCTCATTATTAAAAATTTCTTATGAACAAGAAACTGCAGTATTCATGAATTATTAATGTACTAAGCCAAGAACTAAATAAGAGAGAACATAAATAATGAAAAATGAGCCAGTAAGTTGTGTAACATGAGGATTAAATGAAATCACCAACTCAGTTCATGCAAGAACAAGAGATGGGAGACCAAATTCTACTTTCTGCCATTTGTAGGAGAATTTGTGTATCTGAACCTCTATTAGTACTTAAGAGAGGGGATGCGACCTAGTGGGGATACCCAGTGGGTACCCCATGATGTTAACATCACAATAAGTCCATGGGACTTTCTGTACAGTTTATGTCCTCTCCACATGTGTCTACTAGTACTCAAAGGCTCTGCTATCTGTACAAGCGGTCAAGCCAGATACAGCATTTTGATTCCCTTTATGTTCTTCCAAATTATCTCCACCATATTCAAGAGCCTGAGCAGCACACTCTGAGCTGGGTGTGGATAATGCCACGCCACACCCTGCAGGTGTTGCAGGCAGCATCCAGAGCACTCTCAAGAGTATTTATGGAGCCTGTCTTGCATGCACTGCCAATGTTGCACCCACCTCTGAAGGGAGCCAGTGTAGGGAAGACATCCAACTTACAAGAGTCAATGGAGGTCAAAATTAAAGGCTAAAATCAAAAGCCACACATTTAATTTTTCCCAAAATTGAAATGACACAGTAATTTCTCCTTTGGAAAGTTTCACATGTAGCTATCTATTCATCTCACTCTCTTTGTTGGTTATCGACTATTTCGTCAGAATTTCCCATAGAGTAATTTCAATAATTCTTATCTGAACATCACTGTAAATGATATTACGCAGCACACCCTATGTAGCATTCCAGGTTAAAAACAGATCCATTTGCTAACAGAACCTCTTGTACTACCTAATCTAAAAGCACCAATTTTACCCTTTCTTTTGCCTTAAAACCCTTCCTTTTGTCTACTCTAATTTGTTAAGATCACTTCCAACAAAGACGTATACCTTAAAGCATACTTCACCACTTTAGCAATGTCATTTCATGTTTATTCAGTAACTTAATTTGTTTGAGTACATGTTTAGACTTCATGGTCACTTTCCTAAGCTTTTAGTGTCTACCAGCAGTGTATTTTTAAAGCAGGATAGGAGGTATAGATGTGACTGAACAGCATTTCAGACAAATGATCTGACTGAGAAAGGGTTTGATATTTTCTCATTTTTAATTCTGGATTGTTGAGGAACCAAAATGTGGCCTTAGGAGTAAAGATGGGGGTGGAGATAGTGAGGTCTAAAAAATTAGTAAACAATGAACCAAAGCAGGGTGTGATGGAGCACGCCTGTAATCCCAGCACTTGGGAGGTTGAGGCAGGCAGGTTGCTGCAAGTTTCAGGACAGCCTGGACCACACAGTGAGTCCAAGGCCAGCTTGGGCTACATAGTGAGACCCTGTGTGAAAAGAGAATGGAGGGCACAAGGAAGAAGAAAAAGAAAGAAAGACAGCATAGAAAAAAATTACTCTATTCTTTTTATTCATTGCAGTTGGTATTCTGTCAGTAATTTTAAAAAGCAATATTTTCTTATCAAATAAAAGCAAGGTCATTATGTTCATTACATCACTGAATATTCTGTATATAGCGCTGAAAATTGCTTGCTAAAATTTGATTCCCTCTCTTCTTCTGTGTGTGTGTGTGTGTGTGTGTGTGTGGTACCGGGGATCCAACTTGGGACCTTGTGCTTGTGAAGCAAGTGGCAGAATCTCTCTTTCTTATTTTAAATTATATAACATCCTTGATACATGGCACAGGAAAGAAAAAAGCTTCAGGGAAGAAATAAGAAAAGCCTCACAAAAGAGGAAATGCCTGAACAAAGTCTTGAGAAGAAAGAATTAAGAAGAAAAATGAAAGTCCATTACAGGCAGAAGAAGCCACATGAAAAAAGATGGGAAGGCTAGAGGCATCCTCAGGTCACCTGCAAGGATCTAGCCTGAACCTTAGAAGTAGGGGGCAGAGATGAGCGACTCAACAATGTGAGCAGGCCAAATTTCAGCCCTGAGAAGCCTTTTGAATCACTCTAAGCAATTTTGAAGTTATTTTTAGAAAAATTTTATGATTTAATTAAAATATTAGTTAAGTTTGCAACAGCTGCTGAACCATATAAACCCTAAACTCTCAGTGAGTTAATGCAACCAAAATGTACTTTTATTCATGGTATAATTCATAAGGGTTCCACTGGTTGGATGGCTTTCCTCCGGGAAAGGATTCAAGGTCCTTATTGTAAATTGCAAATCAACAGTACTCACATATGACTGTGGCCGAGGAAAGAGCTTTTATGAGACAGTATATTGGTAATGTAGCACGTCAGTCTGGAAAAGACACATGCATACACCACTTGCACCACTTCTATTCATACCCCATTGGCAATAACTAATCATAGGGCTCAACCTAGCAACCAGGAGAGGAAATGTCCTCCGACATGTAGCCCCTGGCTCTGTAACAACTCAAATTGCCAGGGTTTTGGTTTTTGTTTGGTTTGGTTTGGTTTGGTTTTTCTTTTTGCCAGTTATCTGTTTCTGATATGAGCAAGGAGTGTCATGATTAGGTCAATATCATAGAAAGCCTATTCTGCTTGCAGGATGTAAGGTTAATTAAAAACAAGGAAGAGTAGAGAGAAGGGGACAAGGAAAGAAGGAGGCTGTGGCTCTCTTCCAGGTGACAAGAGACAGAAGTTATCAGTTACTCTCACAGTTCAGTGGGAGTAGGGATAGAAAAGAGGAAGGGAGGTTAAGAAAAAGAAGATGGTAAATTATTCACACCAGATAAACTATAATACAGAAAATCCTAATAAGATTACTGACCTTGAGAAAGGGGAAGAAAGGAGCTAAAGGTGTAGGGAAGGTGGGATGGGTAGGGGAAGGGTAATAAGGGAAAAGAAAAATATGTGAGATGATGAAAAGATGGAAATAAAGTGGTTGTAGATGGGGAGGGGATGAGGGGGTGAAGGGAGGGCAGGGCCAAGGGGAAAAAATGAGAACCAAGACTTGTCATGTAGAGGTACAAGATCCCAACAACGAATGTAACAGTACTGTATCCCTAGAATGTACCAATAAACTCAATTAAAGCTGAAAAACAAAAAGATGGCAACAATGAATTTGGTGTCCAAATTAAGAATGATTCAGAACTCCATCTCTATGGGGCTCCATATTTATTGATTTAATCAGCTTCAGATTAAAAACATTTTGGGGGAGAAAGTTGCTTTTATACTAAGCATGTTAGACATTATTTTCTTATCATTGTTCCTTCAACAATATAATATGATAACTATCTACCATTCACATTTTATTGGGTAGTATAAGTAATCAGGAGATGGTTCAAAGCATACTGGAGAATTGCATAGGTTATATATTGATGCTACCTCATTTTATGTAAGGGACTTGATCCTCCGTGGATTTCGGTATGCGTGGGAGGTTTCAAGAGACAATATCCTGCCGATACTGATGGACCAGTGCATTCAGAATGGGGGCACAGAAAAGTGTAGATTGGTTTTCAAACTTGCGATATGAGCAACTTGTCACAGGCACCAAGTCAAGGAGTATAGAAGGAATAACGGTTTGGAGCTAGTCAGGAGAAAGGAGCATTAATATTAGTTTGGGTCATAGCAAACTGAATTTGTGGCTATCTGGTAATTACAAAAAGGCATTTTGAAAACCTAGGCCTGAAACTCAGCAGAGAATCCTGGGGTGGGAATACAGATTTGGAACTACAGATGAAATTACAGTGTATAGATCCTCTAAGAGTTGTAACTTGGGATGGAGCTGGTCACTTGTTGCCTGGAGACCCTAATCTTTCTCTGGCCCCTACTGTTTTGCTTCCAACCAACCTATCTCTTGTTTTTATTAAATTATCTTCCCCCAAACTCATATTTTTTCCACAACCATATGACTGGGCTTCTTGTGATTTTTTTTTCTTAACATAAAAATACCATGTTTATTGCAAAAATTTGGACTTCCAGTCAAGATGCAAGGCTGAAGAAGTTCAACATTCTCCACTTGCAGTCCTATTCCTCAAAGTGTATGCATTTGCTGAAAATACATTAATTAAAGAACATGTATATCCATTTAAAATGGAAATTTCCAAAGTCTAGCAAGAGAAAAACTTGAAATGGATCTATGCCTTAGGAAAGGAAATTTTAGTCAGTCTGGAGTGCTTGAAAGAACCATCCACAGAACTTCCTCATTGTTAGAAGAGATAATAACTCTGGTTTCTCTTCAGATCATATAAATCTTTTACATTTTACAGAAATAAATCTCTGTCCACTGGCCTAGAGTCAAGAATGGAGAGTGAGCCATACTCCATGCTATGAGTAGAAATTAGAATTCTGAACTCTTCTGTATCTAGGCTGGGATCTGAATTTCCACTCTTTCTCAAGGATGAAAACACAGCTGAAAAATATGAGTGTATCTAGTCACTTCATCAAAGTTAGGCACAAATAAATTTATAACGCCTTTCCACCCCCAGCTCAGGATCTTTTCTAATCCAGTTCACAGGCTATAATTCTGCTTGAGCTTACACTTAACAATTACAAAATAGTCCTAAACAATAGTCAGCAGATAAAATGCTAAATTATGTAATCAAAAACACTAAAAGGAGGAGGGGGTGAAGGGAGGGCAGGGACAAGGGGAAAAATGAGAACCAAGACCTGTCATGTAAAGGTACAAGATCCCAGTAATGAATGTAAATGTACTATATACCTAGAATGTACCAATAAACTCAGTAAAAAGAAAAAAAAAACACTTAAAAAACCCAAGCAAGATATGAAATCACTATGCTAAAATTATCATAATAAATACAGGTAAAGAAGTGGATCTTCTATGCAATAATAAGAACTATTTGAAATTTTAAAAGAATAGGTAAAAATCTTGTAAGTAAAACATATACATTATGCAATTTAAAGCAGAACAGAATTTTATATAATGGATTATAATGCCCATAGGGGCAGAGGGTTCTTTGTTTCTGTTTTTGGATTTGTTTTTTATCTCTTTACTGTTTAAGCCTTAGCACTTAAAATAATATCTGTTACAAAATATTCAATTTTAATAAAGTACATGAGCAAATGAGAAAATAAGTCAATGTTTAAATGCTAGAGGTGGCAGAAGAAAATTACTAATTTGGAATATAGAACTAAACAAATCATGAAATATATAAAGAAAAAGCATACAGAGCAAGGAAAGGAGAAGCAGAGGGAAGAAAGAGGAAGAATGATGAAGTTAAGAGACCGGGACAAGAGAAAGGAATATTCCAGTATCCATTAATAAGCTCAAATGGAAAGAATGTGGGAAAGGCAACATTCAAATGACCTCTCAAGTAAGTTTTCTGTATTTAAAATGTAACAAGAATGCCTAAAAAGCAATAAAAAGAAAACAAGCAAAGAGAAAAACTGACAAAGATTATTTAATCAATTTACTAAAAAAAAAAAAAAAGGGATTAGTTAACTTATGAAAAGATGTCCAGGCCCATTAGTAATCAGGAAAACCCAAATGAAAATCAAAACTAGCTTTAATATCTTGCCCATCAGATTAGAAAGAATTAAGTAATCTGATAATATCTCAAGTATGGGATTTTTATACAAGGACTAAAGTTTAGAACAATTAATTTTCACATGTTGATAAAAATGTGCAACCTATGACCCAACTAAAATTTTTCAGCTTCTACTCTGGAGAAATTTTCACATGTGTGTCCAAGGTAACAAACATTTGCAGCAAAATTCATTGGCACATTGTTTTTAATAGTGGGAACTGACAATGCCTTTCAGTAAAGGAACAGACAATTAAAGGATGACTTATTGGCATCATATTATTTTCAAGTAAGGTAGGTGACCTAGACTTGAGTGTGGTTACAGAAAACTGCAAAGATGTGATGAGTGCAGAAGATGCAGAACCAGAATATACACTTGGTGGTGCTGTATATACTCCTCCAAGGAGACATGTATAAGAGCATGCACCAGGGGACACACAACCACTTCAAAGTGGGGTTATCCCTGGGGAAGGTGGAAGGAAGTAGTATGTGTGAGTGAAATTTATAAAACAAAAATGGTTAGTCCTTAAACTCAGTTATATTATTGGGTGGTTCTCTATATCTTTAATGCATTTTGTAATTGAAAATAATTAAAAAGAATAACAGAAAAATAAAGATGTTTTTGGATCTTCAACTACTGAAGGAAAATATAACCTAGAGACCTTTGCTAAAATACTTTAAGTGAAGTTTAAATGATTTTTTAAATGAATAAGTGACATAAGAAATAGTGGTGACCAAGTAAATATTAGAATCATGTTGGAAATTTTAAATAAGTATGGGCAATAGAAATGATAAGCATTATAATTAATTGATTTTTTAATAAAACAAAGAGGTAAAGTACTGAATAAAATTTTTGTGGAGAATGGAAAGATGAAAGTTGAGGGGAAAAAAGCATACTTTTTTTGAGACCAGGTCTTGCTACTTCACTAAATTGCCCAGGCAAGGGTCAGAATTGCTATCTTCCTGCTTCAGCCTCCCAGAGTTCTGGAATTAGAGGTGTGCACTACTGCAGTACCACATCTGGCTGCATGCTTAAACTTTTTTTGGTACTGGGGATTGAACTGGGTTCTTGTGCTTGCAAGGCAGGTGGAGGAAACACTGAGCTAAATCCTTGGCCCCCAATTTTTTTTTTTTTGTTTTTTGTTTTTTGTTTTTTGTTCTTTTGGTACCAGGGATTGAACTCAGGTCCTTGTGTTTGTGAAGCATGTGGTAGAACCACTGAACTAAATCCCTGCCCCCTTAATTTTTAATAATATACTCAGGGAGAGGATAGAGGCAATAAATTTAGACTTTCTTAGTAAAACAGAAGGTTCACTAAATGTGTCCAAAATTTTAGGTAAAGGCTAAAAGCATAAATTCAGTATAAGACTTCCAAATCAGTAGAAAGTAAAAAAGAAGAACATGTTGGTAGCACTGTGCAGCATACCTGTATTCCCAGTAGTCTGGGAGGTGAGGTAGGAAGATCTCAAATGAAAGTCCTGCCTGGGTAACCTACTAACTTAACAAGACCTTGTCTCAAAATTGAAAAATAAAAGGGTAGGGAAATCTGGGGATATATAGCTCAGTGCAAAGGAACTGTGTTCAATCCCTGGTATAGCCAAAAAAGAAAAACAGAAACAGAAACATATAAAAGTGTTATCATTCTGACAGAAGGCAACAAATATCAAAAACATAATCCTGATCTCCACAGAGGAACAGTGAATGGCACAGCCACATGGAGTTTACCTGGGACAGCAGCCCCACTCCTCCAGTCTTGGCAGAGAAATGGCGACAGGCACAGCTGCCCAGGCACCTGCAACATACCCATCTCCTCCACTCTGCATGCCCCATTGGCCTACTGGCTGGGCTGGCACCTGGATTCATACCACAGAGGCACAGGAGGTCATAAAGGTGATTGTTCTGAGCTCTAGCCTCTATTTTGATTTAATTCAGACAGTTAAAGTGATAGATTAATAACTACCACAAATTGCCATTTTTCCAAGCTGTGCTTGATGATATTGTATTGCTGATTGTATTGCTTGGGCTAAGGTATTGTGATCGATTTAATCAGTTGTCCTTGCTGGTATAATGAAAATGAGATTGCCTCATAGTCATTAGAGACTCAAAACCTAAAGAAAAGCTATAATAGGAAGATCAAAGTATTAACCCAGTAATTAAACAAAGGACAGTACCAAAAAAAAAAAAAATAGAAATGAGAAGACATTCAAGCAAGGCACAAGCACAAACAAAGGTTGCCTGCTCATCAAAGGCAAATTCTGAAGGAAATGAGGTGGAAACTTTATTTAGAGAAGAACCACTGCCACTACTTTTGAAACTTTTCAGTGAAATTTAAAGAGAAGCAATACTTCCAAATTCTTTCCTAGAAGCAAGTGTTACTTTGATTCCCAAAACAGGGAATGGCCCAAGCAAGAAATAGAACGGCAGTTAATTTCACTAAAATGAACACAGATGCAAAAGTCCTCAATAAGATACTGGCTAACAGATTACAAAGGGTTATGAATAAGATCATACACCCTGACCAAGTTGGATTTATCCCAGGGATGCAAGGATGGTTAGAGTCAAAGACAAAAACCATTTGATCATCTCAATAGACTCAGAAAAAGCATTTGACAAAATTCAACACCAACTCATGATAAAAAAA
>NW_022900925.1:3692501-3761203 GCF_012274545.1 Fukomys damarensis
AAAAAAACTGCAGAAAATTGAAATAGATGGCCTTTATCTCAGCTTGATAAAGGCTATCTATGAAACAGCAACAACCATTATCATAATAAATGATCAAAAATTGAAAACCTTCACACTAAAATCAGGAACAAGACGAGGATATCCACTATCGCCCACTCCATTTCAATATAGTTTTGGAAACATTAGCCACAGTAATTAGACAAGAGAAAGAAATTAAAGCACTAAAGATAGGAAAGGAAGAAGTTAAACTGTCACTATTTACTGGAGGTATGATAAACTACATAGAAGACCCAGAACACTCCACCAAAAGACTTCTAGACTTAATTAACAGATCCAGTACAGTAGCTGGATACAAGGTCAACGCTCAAAAATCAATAGCCTTCTTGTACAAAAATAACAGACTCACCAAGAGAAAAATTAGAGAAACAATCTCTTTCACAATAGCATCAAAAGAATGAAATATCTAGGAATCAATGTAATGAAGGAAGCAAACGACCTCTACATTTAGAACAACAACACCCTGAAAAGCAGATTGAAGAAGATATAAGAAAATAGAAAGGCATCCCTTGTTCCTGGGTAGGAACAATCAACATAGTGAAAATGGCTGTACTTCCAAAACTGTTATATAGATTCAATGCAAACCTGATTGAAATCCCAAGTATATTTCATTGAATTAGAGAAAACAATCCAAAAATTCATTTGGAATCAGAAGAGACCTATAATAGCAAAAAGCAATTCTAGGCAACAGAGACATGACAGCAGGTATTGTGTAATCCCCAATTTAAAACTATACTACAAAGTCACTGTGATAAAAACGGCATGCTATTGGCAAAGATACAGACCTAAGGATCAGTTAAATAGATTAGAAAATGCAGAAACAACTCCAGATGTACACAGCTTCCTCATGTCTGACAAAGGAGCCAACCATCCTCACTGGAGGAAAGATAGCCTCTTTAATAAATAATGTTAGAAAAATTGGATTTCAACTTGGCAAAGACTAAAACTAGACCCCTATCTTTCACCGTGCGCTAAACTAAAATCCAAATGGCTTAAAGATCTAAATATTAAAACAAACACTAAACTTGCTGGAAGATAAGTTACATGGAACTCTTGAAGACATTAGCATAGGAAAAGACTTTATGAACAAATCTTCAGTAGCACAGGAACTAGCATAAAGAATCAACAACTGGGATCTCATCTTCTTAAAAAGCCTTTGCACTGCAAGAGAAACCAACAACATAGCTGAGACTGTCTACAATGTGGGAAAACATTTTTATCAAATGTTCTTCAGACAAAGGTCTACAATCAAGAATATATAAAGAACTCAAGGGCTGGGGATTTAGCTCAGTGGTTCCTGCCTCGCAAGCACAAGGACCTGAGTTTGATCCCCAGTAACCCCCACAAAAAAAGAACTCAGAAAAATCAGACCCCCCAAATTTATAGACCCAATTAAAAAATGGGCATCTGAAATGAAGAGACATTTCTCAAATGAAGTAAAAGCAGCAAATAAACATATGAAAAAATATTCAACATCCCTGGTGATTCAAGAGATACAGATGAAAACAACACTAATCTTCCACCTCACCCCAGAAAGAATGGCTGCTACCAAGAAAGCAACCAATAACAAATGCTGGTGGGGTTGTGGGGAGAAAGGAACCCTTCTCCATTGTTGGTGGGAGTGCAGACTGGTGCAACCACTGTGGAAATCAATATGGAGATAATTCAAACTAGGATTGAAAGTCCCATTTGACCCAGCTATTCCTCTGCTGGATATCTTCCCAAAAGAATTAAAAGACTCATACCACAGTAATACATGTGCACCCATGTTTATAGCAACACAGTTTGTAATAGCTAAAACTTAGAAACAGTCTAGTTGCCCAACAACTGGAGACTGGATAAAGAAGATGTGAGTTTTTTAATAAAATGGAGTACTACTCAGCCATAAAGAATGAGAAACTAGAGACATTTATAGCTAAGTGGATGAACACTGAAGCCATGCTCTTAAGTGAAATTAATAGGACACACCTGTGCAAACAATGAAAGTTTCTCTGGTGTGACAAACTAAAAGTGTAAATAAAAATCAAAAGTATAATTGATATTGTGTAATACAGCCATAAAATGAGAAACTAGAGACATTTATAGCTAAGTGGATGAACACTGAAGCCATGCTCTTAAGTGAAATTAATAGGACACACCTGTGCAAACAATGAAAGTTTCTCTGGTGTGACAAACTAAAAGTGTAAATAAAAATCAAAAGTATAATTGATATTGTGTAATAGGAAAAAAATATCTAAACATGTAGGGGAAGTGGGAGGGTGGGGAAAAGCTAAGAAGAGAAAAGAAAAAGTAAGAGAAAAGAAAAAAATGGAAACAAAGTCTCTGTAAATAGGGAAGGGTGAAGGGGGTGAAGGAAGGACAGGGGAATGGGAAAAAATAAGAGCCAAAATACATCAGGTAAAGGTACAAGATCCCAATGATGAATGTAACTATATTGTATACCTAAAATGTGCAAATAAATTTTAAAAATCCAAAGAAAAAAGCATTTTAATTGAATGTGCAAAAGAAAAATATAAGTAAAATATGTGTGAGTAGATTTAATTCTAACATTGAAATCAGAGACTCATATCTAATGAAAATATAGATATTATACTGTCTCAGTTACTTTCTCATTGCTGGGACAAAAAAACTCAAACACCTGGCCAGGGATTTAGGTCAATGGTTCCACCACCTCCAAGGTTCCAAGTTCGATTCCTGGCACAAAAAAAAAAAAAGTCAACACCCACAAGTTAAAGGAGGAGAGGTTTATTTTGTAGAGGTTTTGGTCATAGTTGGATGACTCCAATTCAGGATAACATGGGACAAGGGCAGAGGGGAAACAGATGATGTCGTGGCAGACAGGAAGCAGTGAGTGCTCAAGGCAAGAGATACATATGTTCAGGCCATGCTCACAGTGACCCACCTATTCCCAATAGGCTTCGCCCTCAACATCACACCCAACCATAAACTTATCAGTGAAACCATAAACTAATCCAGTATCACACACCCATGATCCAGTCATCTTCTAAAAGCCCCACCCGTGAGCAAGTGAGGCTTTGGGAGGACACCTCCATACAAGCCATAACATATATTGCTTAAAATATATATGAAGTTCTAACACAAAATTGCGTAATAATATAACAGACAAATAAAAAACATACAACAGGTTCCACCAACAACAAAGCAGGGGGAAAAAAGAGGCAAAAGGAAGTTGATATAGAAATAATAATATCATGCCTGGTGTGGTGGTGCCTGCCTGTAATCCCAACACTTGGGAAACTGAGGCAGGAGGTTCACAGTGAGTTCGAGACCAGCCTGGGCTGCATAGTTACTTCCAGGTCAGTCTCTACTACACAGTGAAACCCTGTCTCAAAAAACCAAAAATAAATAAATAAATGATAACATTAAGTAAAATACCACACTTAGACACATACATAATTAGCTGTCATCACATTAGTTGTATATATTTTTCCAAAATTGAAATTCTACTAAACACTTTTTATCATTGATTTATTTTGTTTATTGATCCATTGGCATTTCATCATTTCTGGATGTTCTTTGATAGCCCCGTGTCTAGTGTTTTCCATTGTATAGATGGTCTATAATTAATTATTTTCCTTTTTAGAAATTAAGGTCCTTTTCATTGTTTTCTGGTGTAAGTAATACTGTAATTAACTCTCTGGAAAAAAATTTATGTAGTTATTTTCCTTTAGCAAACAAAAAGTCTAAGGAGCTAAATATACATACCTGAAAAGTTATTCCTTAATAAAGAATCATTTACTCTTATTTTAAAATGTGATGAATGGTGACAAATGGGGTAGATTTGATTTAGCAATGCTTCTCTTAATTGATAGTAATGCTTAGCATGAGTACAAGGGAAATTACCTTGGTCCTTTCTCCCAAAAACTGAGAGTGGATTGCTTTGTTCCAGCTGTCCTTTGAGGTTTCTGAAGATACAGAGTTGAAAGAACAGAAGTCCTACCCACAAGGAGGCCATAATCTTCTCAGAAGGCAGCATAAAGATACACTAGATGCACAACATCACCGGAAAGTTGCTGCCAAGGAGAGTCCAAATGAATCTGACCACAGCTTTGAGACCTCCAATTACTGCTTTACTTTCCTGTGTAAATCAGAATAGAAGTTGTTAAGAATCACTGAATTATCACTAGTATTGACTAATAAGTTTTGAATACTAAACAGCTGAAATACCCTTATCATATATTTTTATTCTTTTGAAGTACTCTTCATTTATATGTCTCTAGGATTATCACAGTTTCTTAAATAGCCTCTCTATGCCTAATCTCTGATCTCTAATTCCTTGTGAAGTTTAATGTGTCCTTATCTCTTCCCCTTCCTGAAAATATGACTTCCTATTGATGAGACAGATAGCAAATTTGATATTTTCCAAATATGAGTTACTTTTAGGGAATACTGATATAAAACTGGGAGTCAAAAAATAAAAAAAACTATAGACTATTTCTTCACAGTGAATTCTGACAGCAGTGACATTCACTGAAAACCAAAGCAGATGTGAAGAATCAAGCAGTTATGACACTTGTCTCTACCTTAAAGCACCATCAGAGGCATGAGCGATCCACACAATTTTCCTGCCAGAAATAAGTAGCTCCCACCACATGTGGGAGGAGAACTGTACATACAATGAAGAGAAATTAATTAACTGTAACCCAACACCATCACTCCCAGGATTTGACTCATTCAGCAGTGATTAAAATTGGTGAACAGATGTTAGGGAACTGTAAGAAAGTAGCAATATCCCAATAATGCATTGTACACTGAAAGTACCTCTGCAATCAAGCCATGTGTACTTATGAAGACATTTGATGCTGGAAAAACAAGAGAGAGATTGAACAGTGATAAGCGGTCTGAGGCTTGATCCATACCATTGGCAACGTATAGATAAAGTAAACAATGAAAAGCAATAAGGCCTGAATCAAAAGTGTCAGGAAACTAGAAAAGAGAGACAGAAGAGTCCTGCTATGGTTTAGATATGGTCTGAGTGTGTCCTCCAAGGGTTCATGCATTGGAAGATTGGTTCCCCAGTGCGGCAGTATTAAGAGGTGGTGCAACTATTAAGAGGTAGGACCTAGTGGAAAATGATTAGGTTTGTGGGGATGCTGCCCTTGGAAAGGATTAATATAGGAAGATTTAGTTCTTACGAGAGAGATCTGTTGTAAAGTGAGGTCATCCCAGCTACTTGGTCTCTTCTACATTCAGTCATTTTCCCTCGCACTTTTCTGCCATGTTGAGACACAGTAAGGGGCCCTCACCAGAGGCTGAATAGATGGGGCCACCTCATTTTGGGGTCTCAGCTTCCAAAACTGCTAGCTAAATAAACTTTTCTTTATGGAATATCAAACCTCAGACATCTTGTTATAGCAACAGAAAACAGAGCAATGTAAGTCCTTAGGGCTGGAAGAATACTAGATATTTCCACTGAGGAGAGAGATGGGCACTGAAATGATGTATAGAATTAAAGGAATCTTTTTGAGCACCAAATCACAGAGGTTGCAATGACCCTGGAATATTTGGGTGCTTGGAACTTCTTGTATACCTCCCTGACAGGAGTGGTTCTATGCAGTGTAACTGTGTTTGCATATTACTCTTCTTGCTTGCCATGAATTTCTTGAGGCCAACACTTCTCTCCCCCACCTTGGTACCCACAGGGCAGTACATAAAGGAGCCAAGAGGTATTTTAACAAACAGTAAGCAAGACTCTGTCTGAGATAAAGTTGAAGGGTGCATGTTCGGAAATACTGGAGTATGAAGCTACGTAGGTGAAGTTAGGTGGTAGAGAATTTTAAAAACCATTGTAAGTAATATAGCCCAAACCCAAAATATAACCTATATATTATGCCAAATTTGTTATCTTAGTCACACGATGAGAGATGCATTATTCTACAAAGTTCAGCAACTCTTCCTGCATATGTGTAAGGTGATGATATAGACAGGCAAAGTAGAACTCTAAAAATTCTCTTTTGGTAACAGAAGGCATTGAAGGGTATCACAGGGAACCTGACGTATGAAGTACAGATTGAGGGGAGATTTCTTTCAGCACCAACAAGCAATAAGGAACTACCTTAAATTCATGAGAAGAGGCATAGACTATCAAGACTATATTTTAGAAATATAACTAGCTTAATATCCCACTACTACCTATTGTGGACTTTTCCTTTGTCACAAGGATATAACTGGTGTCTCAGTCCAGTTGGGCCGATAAAAGACTAAAAACTGGACAGTTTATAAACAACCTTAACTTATTATTCACAGTTCTGGGAGCTAGAAAGTTCAAGGCCAAGGCACAGCAGATTCAGTCTTTGTTGAGAGCTCTCTTCCTAATTCATAGATAGTACCTTCATTCTGTGTCCTCACGTGGTAGAAGCCACCAGCCAGATCTCTAGGACCCCTCTTACAGTCACTAACCAACCCCGAGGGCTCCATTTTCTTGATCTAATCACTCTACACAGATTTGCCTTCTAATACTATCATGTTGGCGGTTAGATTTCAGCATATGAATTTGGGGCTGAAGGGTACAGTTATTTAGTTAATTGCAACCAGTATGGTGTAATATTAACTTTACATACAACTTTGATTTTGTCCCCCAAATTTTCAGCTTTTGGATATATTTTGTAACACTAATGACCCTATTCGCAATACACAGTCTTCCAGAATCTAATTAGAAGCTAGAGACAACCAGCTCATGCCTAGCATCCATCTATTCCTCTTCTCTGCAGGACGAATGGGAAGCCTGAGGTCTGTTTAGTGTGGCAAGTGTTCCTAGGCTGGAGAAAGTCCAGGTGAGTGTCTGACAGTACTTTGGATGAGGATCACCTAGGCAGGTCTCAAGCTCCAGAGCGCAGAACTAAATGAAAGAGCACAGGAACCATAAAGAAACACTGGCCGGACTTGGGCAGTTCAAAGATGTTCCAGGTGCAGTTGCCTGGGTAACAGGGGTGTCTGACACTGAAACCTGGGTTTTACAAAGCTCCAGAGAGCTCTAGTAAAAACACAAGGCAGAGATGAATCATGATTTATGTGCATACTTTTCTTTAGACTAGACTGAACACTTCTTCAAATAAACTTTTTGTACTCATCTTGCATCCCCAAGCATCTGGCACATTGACTCACAAATTTGGGTCCTCAGTGCATATCAGTTACATTTTATTAAAAAGACTCTCTTCCACAGTCAGAAACCAAAGGAGGTTCAAGGTCAAGGTAGTATTTGCAGTATCAAGATTCGCAGTTAACACTCTCTTCTTTCACTGACCCTCACCTCAAATCACACATAAAGCAATTCACATAGGTCTCAAACCTGTGTCTCCTCACCTTCAGGTCTCAACCCTACGTTCACTTACTGCCTATATAGTTTCTCTTCTCCAGAAGCCTTTCAGAGGGCTCCTTGGCCTCCTCTGGGAATGTCTGTTCTCTAAAGAGTCTGCTTTCTTTTAAAGAAGCCCCATCCCCTTCTTATTTAGGAATCTAAACTGCACCAGAACACAGATCTGTAAACACATCTCCAGTTAGCCAAGCAAAGGATTTCCATCAGACAGGAAAATGGCAAAGTGGCTTTTCCATGTTGGTCCTGGCTTAATGCCAGCTCTGTTCCAGTAGGCATATGACAGCCTGGCTGGAGCTGGGTCTAGAAAGGTGTACTTGACACTGGGGCACCCAAGGGACCAGGTCCTGCCAAAATGCTCTCTGAATGGAAATCTAAAAGTCACACATTCTTGTGTTTGCATATTGCCCACAGCAATTTGGGCCATAGCACTGTTTTATTTTGTCACCCTGATTGTGTTTTCTTATGCAAACAATGAAATATACCCATTTTAGGTTGGATGAACTTTGGCAGAGGTACATCTGTGTGAAGATGTAGAACACCCCCATGTCCCTAGATAGTTTATCCTTTCCAGTTTACCTTCTACCCTATTGTTAGCCTTTGCTACATCTTCATGCAAATAACTTCAGGTAGAATCCTCCCCGCTTTTCTCTCTCTCTTTCTGTCTCTCTCCTTTTGCTTATTCTAAAATAAGCTTCTTAAAAGCTTAGCCCCTCATTTAGTTTTATGGTATGGATATGCCAATATTTTTATCTGTTGGTGATTTTGATTGTTTGCAGTTTGGGGGTTTTACAGAATAATGCTGCTGTGGACATTCATGTGCAAGCTTTAAAATGTACATTTTCATGTTTCTTAGGTAAATACCTATAATGAAATTGCTGAGTGATATGCCACATGTAAGTTTAATATAATAAGAACTGATGACTAGTATCCAAAGTGGCTACATTATTTTGCATTCTCATTGACAATATATGAATAGCTTGATTGCCTCACATATTTGATACTACTCACTATTTTCAGTCCTTTTATGTATAACTAGTGTCTTGCTGTAGCTTGCATTGTTACAAATATTTCTCTGATGCTCAATAATATTAAGTGTCATGTTTGTGCCCTCTTTGACCTTTCATACCTTCTTTTGCAAAGTGTCTGTTCAAATCT
This sequence comes from Fukomys damarensis, assembly GCF_012274545.1. Classification (NCBI taxonomy): domain Eukaryota; kingdom Metazoa; phylum Chordata; class Mammalia; order Rodentia; family Bathyergidae; genus Fukomys; species Fukomys damarensis. The sequence continues at coordinate 3,701,050 of NW_022900925.1, forward strand.
TTGAGGTACATCAATTTTTAAAAGCCTGTGTATAATAGAAAGACCTTGGATTGAGGCCCAAGTGACTAGGGACTGAATCTTCACCCTCTTAAGTAGCCATATGGCTTTGTGAAGTGATTTACGGGACTCTAGGTGTCTCTGTCTTACCTTGATAGTAAGAAAAAATGAGTAGATTATCTTGAAGGCTCTTTGTCCACCCTAGAGACTGTGACTACAGTCTCTATTTCTTAATTTACAAGACAGGCACGTATCCTTGGGGTTCACAGAAACACATAATCACAGAATGTTAAAACAGAACTGGACTTGGCATTTTCATCCAACCTCTGCATGTAGTCAGATACCAAAAGTTAGCAAGATACCAAAAGTCACACAACTATTTAATGACATACATGCACCTAATCCAAGGCTTCCTGGCTTTAACATAGCTATTAAGATAAAAATTTGATAAATTAGCATATATTCAGTCAAAGATTTCAGATCATAGCCTCTGGGAATAAAAGCTGGGTGATATTATTTTTTCTCCACGAATACTACATGTTTCTTTAGATCTCAAGTATTCAACTGAGCAATATAGGGAAGGTAATAGAAGAAAGATCTGGAGATGTCCTGGGCCCAGGCACTGGTGTGGAGCTGCTCTTTTCCCCCATTGTCCACAGGTGCATTCTCATTAAGACACAGACCCAGAGGCCTCAGCCCAGACAGTCTGTTTACAGAGCTGGGACTGCTATAAACATTGCCACACAAATTGCATTTGTACTCTGTTCTCTAGAATGAGTTCTGTAAACGGACAAGTACTTAGGATATACTCCTCATAATCACGGCATGCTGCTCCCATGGGTATTAATGTTTATAGAAGGCTAGTTAACCTTGCACAGGATCTAGGATCATAAGGCCCTGTGTGCCATTCAGCTGCAGAGCTGAAGAATGCATTTCCATGCCTGCAACATGTATACTAACACAGAAGGGACAATAGCAGTCTGTTCTCCTGAGCCAGGGCAAGACCCCTGGACCTGGCTAGCACAGCCTCGGGTCCCTTGATTGCTGAACCAAGGCCTGGAGCTTCACCTTCCCTCAACAGCCTGATTTAATGGACTGTGGTTATTGGTCTTACCCTGTGCCTCTGCAGTATTACTTGAGCAATCCATGTAGTTACATATTCATTTGTAACTTTTCAAGACCCCTTAGGAAAGAAGGGGCCATTGTAAACCTTCAAAACACAATCCAGACATGCAGAGAGCCGTCACAATTGTTTCAAGTAATATGGAACTGCTTTTCATCGTGTACTCAAGGAATGGTGCTTTTGTTCTAAAAGTTTATAATCTATACTTTGGGGCTAAACAACACAGGAATACATGAAACGTTCAATAAAAAATAAGACAGTGGGTCCTTAAATGTCAGCTGGGGAATGTAGAAGGAAGTCCTCTGGGGTCCAAATGTGGACACAATGGCAAGGCTGTGGCTTGGCTAAACACAGCAAAGTTCAGGAATGAGATGAAATTCGAAATGGCCCTGGGTGGATGTGGAGGTTCAAGGATAGAGTAGATCAGGTTGTGAATATGTGTAAAGCACATTCAGGTCTGAGGGAAGAGACCAATTTGACTGAAGCAGACCAGAACTTTGAAGTCCGAGTTAAAAACGTTTGAATCACGCACAAATTTGGAAGCTCCTGGAGAGCCAACAGACCCCGGCCATAGAAAAGAAACATGTAAGGAGGCATATTTTGTTCGATGTTTTCCAGCATCTCCCTAACTCAGTGTGAAAATCAAAATTCTAACAATGTCCCTACACAACCTGCCCTACCCCGATGCTCCACTGGTCTCAACACCTGCTGCTTGCATCCTTGCTGACCGCACTCCAGCTGCTCTGGCGCTCTTGTTCCTGGAATGCTGGAGGCAAGCTCCCAGTTTGCACATTGCATTTTCTCTTGCCTCCCACAGAAATGTTCTTCCTGCCAGTGTCCATACAGTTACTTCAGCACTCTGTTATCTTGGGGAGATCCCCTTGTTAGAAATTCCCCCCTCTGATGGCTAAATTACCATTACAACAGCCCCTCACCCTGGACTCTATAGTTTTTTGGGGGTGGTTTTTTTTTTTAGATTCATTGTTCCTCACAGGCATTTCACTACCTAACCCACTCTCCCTCACTTCATACGTCCCATCGTTTTTGCCGCTTTCTGAAGCAGTTCTGGATAATTTACTCTGTGTTTTTCTTGAAGTGCAATCAGAAATACAGTGAATGCTGCTGCCGAAGGCCATCTAACAGAAAGGTAGGCTTGTAAAAACATTACCATGTGTCCTCATCATCCTCATTCACTGGATCTGGCACCATGACAATTCTAGCTCTTCTTCAGTCAAAATGGCCATGAAAACTAAAGATTTTGAATCAATTCAGGACATCAAAGCAGCCTCAACCGTGAAACTAAAAACAATGATATGCACTTTGCTGTGTTGCTGAACTGTGAAGTGTGGTAAGTTGGGCATAGTGGTCCCTTTCGACTTAGGACATTTTTATTTCATGATGGGAATATTGGATGCAACTGCATCCTAAGTCTAAGGGCGCCTATGTAGGATTTCATAGCCTACCTTTAAAAGATGGGTAAATCATATATTAGGGCTTCTTTGTTGCAAGCAACAAAAATTATATTTACTTAGGCAAATAGTAACTTATTAGAAAAAAGGAAACAGAAGCTCTCAGAATTGATGAAAGGCTTGAAGACCATCCTGGGAAATGGAGGAAAAGAAAGCAACCTTGGAGATCTTGTTGCAGGAAATATGAAATATGAGATACGGTGTCTCCCAACCCATTAACTGTATGACATGCCAAATTCTTGTTCTCTAGAAATCAAAGAATGAGTCCTAGGAATGACAGAGGTTAAAAGCAGGAAGATATTTACTGATAGGAAAGCTCCTGAGGGGCAGGAGGGGGTCCCGAGTGGGTAGCTATAGACCCCAGTTTACAGAGAAGTTTTATAGGGTGAAACCCACATGGGTACAACATGGGCCACAGCCATGAACATGCAGTAAGGTTACAAGTGTAGTCACTTAGGTAGCTGTGGTCCAATTGGGAAGCAAATCATGTAGGAACCGTGGATGGGAAGAACAAGGATTCTCCTAGCAGGTGGTGGGCCCTAGGTCTCTGGTCACCCCCAGGGTGGTTGATGCCTCTCTATACCTCGCTAAGCCCAGTTCTTTGAAGAAGGACGTGAGTCTGGTCATCTTGTCTCCATCTTGAGGCCTGATTTTCAGCTGATGTGCAGCTGTGGTGTATTTCACCTTTGTCCTGGCCCTCTGGAGGACTTAGCCCTATGTGACTTCCTTTAATATTTCTACCTAGCTCATCTACCTATAATAGGATCAGACACCACAGCATCTACCTACAGCAAGATAGCATGGTCGAAAGCTGCTGTTTAGTGGAAAGGAGCATCAACTATTTTCAATGTTCTAGTCATCTGCTCAAGAATTAAATTCAATTGAGAGAGCCCCCTCTTGGGTCATACAGCTGCCCCTCACCATTTGTCGTAAAGTTTTGTTATGCTTTGGTGTTCAGCATCCATTCCCTCTTCCTGGTATCATCACCAGTATGTTTTTGAGCTATTTTCCCCTCCTACATATTTTAGTAGCATTTTAATCAAAAATGTCTCTCATCTCCACCGAACAAGTAAGCTTGATTTTCATTTCTGTTCCCCATCCCTCTCAGAATCTGTGACTTGGGGAATTGAACAAAGAGAGTGTTATAAATCTTTTAAGATTCTGACATAATGAAAACTTTCTAAAGCCTATAAGACACTTGTTTATAAAGCACATCTACATATATTGTTTCATTTGAGTCATATTTTTGTGAGGTAGGCAGGTATTATCTCCATGATATTGTTAACAAAAGTAAACTTGGAGAATTTAAGTAATTTATTCAAGGTCACAATTTTAGCACTATTTCAATATTAGATTATGTTACAGTGATGGCACTGACTGATGCATATTATGTGTGTTTAGTAAATTAATTATTGCAACAACACTATGAGGTGAGTACTAATAACCCAAAAGTAGGGCTAAGGAATTGGCCCAAGGAGACATATTTACAAAGTACAGAAATGGGTTCCTACCACTGAGCCATATGTATCAATAACCATTAATATATAAATATATTAGGTATTAGGTATAAATGACATTGCCATATCATGTTTACTAAAATTCCAGAGGGAAACCCATATAGTTATGTGCTTCAATTTTAAAGATTCTAAACATGCACAGTATCTGTTTCATAATGGTCATTTAATGAATATACCTTGAATAAATTGACAAATAATGAATGAATGAATGAATGAATGAATGAATGAAATGTCTTCCTTACAGACTTTGCAGCATGGGACACTGTCTTCCAAGTAACACTGTAGATTCTAAGACTTAAGAAAGTTTCATTGTAATGACAGCTGGAACATTCAATTTTCTATTTGTGCCCTTATTCTAGGTACAAAAAGGACACAGTTCTCTTCCATGGCTTCCCTTTATTCTGCAGATTCCTGAGGTACAGGTTTAGGAAGAAACAGGATGTCTTTGCTCTCTGATATCTTGTATCTAGTTTTGCTCTGAGTCATTTGTTTTTGTCAAGTAGGGAAAGTGTTTTCCCTTGGAAAATAATCCTAGTAGCACATTCTTCATCTTCCACAACCACAGGGTACTGGTACGGTTTCTCTCTAGATGTTCCCCCCAAGAACTTCATGGCTGTTGGAAGGTGACTGAATCCTCAGGTGCTATAGTGGACTGCTCTTGAGAAATGGGTCTTTTAGAAGAGGGGTCACTAGGAGTGTGACCAAAAAGGGTGGATCTTCCTCCTAGGTTCATCTCTCTCTGTTTTCTACTGCTAGGATGTGAGCAGCTTTTCTCCATAGCAGACCTTCTACTATATCGCTCTTTCCCTAAAGCCAGCCAGCCAACTATGGACTAAAACTTCTAAAAAGCATGATCCAAAATAAATCTCTCCTCCTTTAGTTTGCTGGTGGTAGGTATTGAGTCCCAAGAAGAAAGTAACTAAAACAGGTATGTGGCTGTGCCAATATTAGCAGATCATACCAATGAATTTCATTGTCTGCAGTGCCCTTTGCTTATGAATAAGGAGTAAGGAAGAAATATATTGATCTATTTGCTCTCTGTTAATACCAGGCACTGTTCTTGACTCTGAGAATGCAGAAATGAACAAGACATGAGCCTTATCTCCTGGGTTTGCTGTTCCTGCTTCTGTTTTAAAAGGTTCAAATTGGTGTGTGTGTGTGTGTGTGTGTGTGTATACGTCAAGCCTTTAGGGAATTATCTTTCAGGGGATAGTTCCAACAAAGTGAACTTGATTCATAACTACATAATCTTATAATTAGAAAACTAACCAGAGAACTGCCATGACTGAGGAAATGAAAGTCTGGCCTCATGGTGGTAATCATGAAAGTGAGAAATGAAGACAAAGTGAGATATCTGGCAAAGGCTAGGGGTTTCTCATAACTCCAGATCCACTAGATAGTTAACATCATATAGTCCCATGGAAAAGCTACACAGAGAACTTAAATATGTACAGCGTCAAACCTCACTGCCACAGCAGTTGATAAAATGAACACTTCCATTTTTATATTTCTTTAAAGGGCTGAAAATATACTAAATGAAACATAAATACACTACGCTATCACTTTTCTCTTTAGAAAATTATGTCTCAAATAGTTATGTTCCAACAGATGTTAATAAGCTAGATCAAGAAAGAAATATAAATTTAAAAAATTAAAAAAAAAAGAGCAGTGAAAATAAAAGAAATCGATAGCCTGATTCTGCTCTGATCATCTGCAAAAGCTTTCTCAAAGAATTAGTATTTCAGCAGCTAATTGAAGTCAGCTTTGCTAAATTCAGATTAAGTACTGAACATCACTGTAAAAAATGCAAATCAATATCTTTAGTATGGCTTACCATTTAGATCAACTCTCCTTTAGTCACATATGAATATGAATCACCTTCAGCAAATATTTTCTAGTCTTTTAATTTTTTTTTAAATTTTGCTGTGCTAAGGATGGAAACTTTTACTTGCAGGGCAAGTACTCTACCTCTAAGCCACACTCCAGCCCTCAACAAATATTTTCTTTATGTTGAATGAACTGGATGAAGAATTTAGGAAAGCAAAGGGGGCAATTTGGGGGGACGTGAACTCTGCCCTAGGAGAAGTCAGAGAATATTGACTGTAATTCAGCATTTCCATGAATTTTTAAATTTTACTTTCTGTGAGTGAAATCATTAAGTATAAATCTGCCTTGAGATTTTCCCTGGAAAATGATCAGTTAGCAAATGTCTGCTGGGTACTTCTGCACCACCAAATTTGTGCAGAAAACAACCATGAATCAGAACACAGATTTTAGTTCTAATGTTCAGGAACAATTTTACACCAAGTAGGGCATTGCATTTATTCTTAGAAAAATAAATGAATCTACTTTAGAGGAAAAAAAAAAGGGCCCCAGATTTTATGAGTAAACCATTCCATTCCCAGCCCTGTAGTTTCACACCTCTATCAGCTCTCTAAACATCAACAAAAACGCCACAGATTTGATGGGAAAATGGTGTTAAGTCTCATGTTGTTTCAGGAATTTCCCAATATGCACTAAATTAACTTTGGGGCCATATGAAGCTGAGTGGTAGGAAATCATTCCATTGGACACAGATGGCAGAGCTAATGTTCCCAACAGCTGTTGCACACATACAAAATCAGATTGGGATTAACACTCACCTTCAGGGTAGTTGCACCCAGAAGGGATGGCTTCCCTGTAATATACACCAAGCTTAGCTTATGTCTCTGAGACCAGATGACCTCACAGGTCTTGGGAACATTTGATCCAGGAAATCTGAACTTGGGCAGAAATCATAAAGCATCAGGTACATGTTAAGCAGGAATTTATCTGCTTTGTGTCTGAAGGGGCCTCACATCTATCCAGCTTTTGTCTGACTCTGTGAAATATTTATAGGCAAGCTGCTTTCTAGGGCAGAGTTACAGACCTGTTCAGGTTTGGCATGAAATATCTCTGCCCAGTGACCACCTGCTGAAACCCAAATTCCAAGTGCAACCAGACCCAAGATCATTTGTGTCACCCTGAGCTTTAGCACTGGTATCAGGATGGTAACCAAAATAGAGTTAAGATTCCTCCAATATGCTTTCCTTCTGCTTGGGGAAAGAGAGATATTTTCTCCAGTGAGTTTGCCATTTTATAACTTACGAAATTCTCTTTGACATAATTTCAGAACTGTGGGTCAGTCAGTCAAACAGACTTACAACCTAGTCCTTGGTAATTTGACTTTTAGAAATAAGCAAAGGCCATGCAGAGCTAAACCTAATGATTTAGAAAGGAGATCAAGTTGGGTGATCTCAATATATGTCAAAAATGAGGTGCGAGTTTTAGTTCATATGGTGGATTTTATTTTATGGATTGTGCATATGGTTTTAAGACAATACCAAAAGTTTTCTTTCTATTAACGTCAATACAGCAGCAATTTGAATGCCTAAATTCTAGCATGTTTGCCTAAAAATAATGTTTCATTACCTCTCATTATAGTTTGTATAGGACCCCCAATGAGGGCAAGGTTATAAAAAGATATCAGAAAACTTTCTTTTCAACTCAGAATTCTTAATGACTGATTCTGTGTTCTTAAATTACTAGTCAAGAGTTCACATATTCGCTTGTTTTTCAGTATTATTGTAGATTTACTAACCAACCTTAAATTTCCTTCCATTACTCCCTTTTATAATCCTGGAATTTACTGTTCCTTTTCGTGGTTTCAAATCTCAGGCCCTTAAGCCAAAAGGTAGGTTATCTCTCTCTCATTTCTACATGTTTAACTAGTCCATTGCTGGTATGATAATTCCAGAATTTTGGAGTTCTGCGATCCCTCCATTATTTTATTCTTCGTTCTTTCATATGTGACTTCCATCTTGCTTGTCAAGATAGCCCATGTAGCACCAGCCAACACATCCACATACCAGCCAATGAGTAAAGAAAGAAGAGAAATCACATTTCTTTCAAGGATATGGCCTTAATGTTCTATGCACTACTTCACCATTTCTATTCCAATTTCTCTGGTCCAGATATAGCTGCAAGTAAGTCTAGGAAATACAATTTAACTCTCAACGCATGTGTCCAGTTGAATTATGTGGTTTGTTATTAAACTGAAAAGGAAAGAATGGATAATGGGGAAAACTGCAGTCTCTGATGCACAAGATATTCGATAAAGTCTAATTGAATGTGACAGATACTTTTAACTATCCTGGAGGAATTAAGGAAGGGAAGCCACCACATCTGGAATAGGACAAACAGCTAAAAGACAGCAGTTGTGAGACATAAGAAAGAGATTATGGGGGCATCTGGCTGAAGTGAGAAGTTGGGGAGGGTTTCAGGATGAATTCGTGAAATGTCTCAGCTTCCACGGGAAGTCCTAAACTTCTGAGGTGGAGCTCTACGCTTCTCTCAGGATGGATACAGTCAACTGGTGTTTAGATGAAGATGAAAACAACCTCGGAAAACCACGGACCCTAAGGACACCCAGGCTTAAACTACTACCCTCATCACCCAATGTTATTTCCCATTTGTAAATTGTAAACTTTCACTCTTCCTGGCAGAAGCCTCTTCTGACATGTTTTGTTTGTTTGTTTGTTTTAACAAATGACAACAGGACAAAGAGGAATCATAGCTAAGGGAGAAAATAAGGGCATGTGGGATTAGGAGAAAACAAGTTGGTGGCAACCATTATACTACAAGTAGAGTTTATTTGGTGAATGCCATAGTTTAGCACTTTAGTTACTACACAAAGTGAAAAGAGCATTTAATAAGTTTAAAATCTATAAATGTCACATTTGATCTCATCACCACATTGTGTGGATTGATGTCTCAACTCAAGAAATACAACTTGGCCATAAGGTAAGATTTCTCTCCTCTGGCATTAGCACTTCACTACTTAGGAGGGTATTTTCCTCATTGGGAACATTCCCCAAGTTCAATTGAAACCCAAAACCCAAAACATTAGGTTTGGAATTTTCCTTAATGTGAATGTGTTGATAATCAAAACATGTTTTAGGTGATCCTTACAAGAAGATTCCCATATAGAAAAAATCAAAATGAGAGAGATTTCCTGATTGTACTCTTGAAACCAACAAAGTGGCAATGTCATAGAAGAATAAAACAAAGTTGGTGAAAAGGTATGTAAAGTCCACTTTCTTTCACATAGTAATAAAGAGCTGACTGTTGTGAAAATTTTCTAGATGGTTGTGATTAAAATCTCCACTTTTTTAGAAACCAATTAGTTCAAATGGTAGCAAAGTATAATATATAATGATATCCCAAGCCTTGTGAAAAGACAAACATACACAAAGAGGAAGAGGATGGGGGAGGTGAATTTTAATAGTGTTGAGAAAGATAGGATACTATAAATTAATGAGTGCACTAGAAGCATTTAGAATTTCTTAAAGGGTTAAGCAAACAACCAAAGCCAGAAACCTCAGATTAGAATATGAGCAGAAGAAATCTTTTTCAGGGGAAAAAGCTGTCCTAAGGGTGTTCTGAGGCCCAAGCCAACCATTGCCAGAAGAAGCAGGAGAATAACACTGACATTAGCAGGATGTTTGCTTTCCTGCTACAACTGAATCAATTTTTCTACTTTTTTCTCCATGGTAATTAGAAGGTAGTCACAGCAAGGATGTTAGGAACAGAAAAACAGCAAAGAGCCCCAAAATTCATTAGTTCAACAGACACAAGAGATTGCTATACTCCAGAGATGAGCCACCAATAACCCTCCAAGGAATAAGGAAAATTCTCCATCAACAAAACTCCTGTTCTATAATCAGAAACATTACTAGGTAAATATGATTTAAGAATACACAGGAACACACAGTGAAGCATTCCTGAATGTTCAGGAAGCAAATTAAAACTCAGCCATTGTACCTGTCACCTAAGAAAATGGACTAGGTGAGAAAGTAGTTTTGAAATATCGGAATATTTTTACATTATCATTTATATATAAAGAACTGTTATACCCATACCAACAATCAATAGCGGCTCTTTAAAATCATTCTTGGGCTCACCAAAAAAATTTAATCACAACAAATAAGATAAATATTAGAAAAAGATCCAGCTGAAGAAAAATAATTAAAAATTGTGCTTCAAAGAATACTATCAAGAAAGCAAAAAGGCAACCAAGGGAATAAAAGATGTGCAAATCATATATCTGATACCCATTTTGCATTGAGAATATAAAAAGAAAAAGAACTGCTACAGCGCAATAATAAAAAGACAATTCAATTCTAAAATGGGCAAATGACTTGATAACCTTTCTCCAAAGACATAAATGGCATTGAGAACATGAAAACATTCTGCACATCATTAGTCATCAGGAAGACACAAATCACAGCTACAGAAAACAAGGTTTCACACTCTGATAACTATAATCAAAAGTCAGATAAAAACATTAGTGAGCTTGTGGAGAAAGTGGAACTCCCATGCACTGCTGGTAGAAATATAAAATGCTGAAGCCCCTTCTGAAAACAATTTGCTATTTTTTCAAAACAGTGAACAGAGAGATACATTTAATCAAATAATTCTACTTCTGTGTATATGCCCAAGGAAAATGAAAACATGTGCACACAAAATCTTCTACGTGAATGCTCATGGAAACATTATTCACAGTATTCAAAATGTATAAATAGCTGTATAAAATGTATAATGTCCATTGAGAGATGATTGGAAAAATAATGTACATACTATAACATGAATAAACCTTAAATATTATATTAAGGGCTGGGGATTTAGCTCAGTGGTTCCACCACCAGCCTTGAAAGAGCAAGGACCTGAGTTAGCTCTCTGGTACCAAAAAACAACAACAACAACAAAAACCCACAAACAATTATATTAAGTAAAAGAATATGTATCAGCTATCCAAGGGGAATGTAATTACTAATGCAGAATATGATTATTAACACACAATAATTAAAAAATAAACAAGTCACAAGTGACAACATAATATATGATCCCACTGTATGAAATGTCCAGAATAGATAAATCAACAGATAAACTATCAATTGTCTAGAAAAGGTGAAGTTGAACTGATGGGATACAGGATCCATTTTGGAGGAAGATAGAAGTGTTCTGAAATTAATTATGTTAATTATTGCATAACTCTCTGTGATATATGAAAAATCATTGAATTGTACACTCACTTTGAACAGGTGAAGAGTGTGATATGTGAACTAGATCTCCAAAAGCCTTGAAAGGAAGGAAAGAGAAATAAAATGAAAAGGATGGGAAGGGAAGGGAAGGGAAGGAAAACAGTGAATCTGAAGTAAACCTGAATTAGAAGAAAACTTCCTTATCTAATAAAGAGCAACTGTCAGAAAACTACAACAAATATCGAATTAAATTCTCATTAAAATTAGATTAAAATTGTCATCCAAGGCAGTATGTACTTAATGTACAACCTAGTCAAGGAAGGAAGACAAAGAAAAATAGAGATCTATATACTGATGAAGGGAGGAGAAAACACTCCATTTTTAGATGTATGGAGCAAATTTAAGAAAATCAGCCAAGGAGAATTAGACCAATAAAAGGGTTTCACAAACTAGATGAATACAATATCAACAGGCAATGATTTTCTTACACATGAGCATTTAGAAAATGTTTTGGGGAAATAATCCCACCTACAATAAATATGGAGAACATCAAATGCTTAAATCAATGCATAAGATTCATGTATATAAAACTATAAGAAAGTGTCAAAGAACATAAAAAGAATTAGCAATATGGAGAGATACCCCATTTATTGGGTAAGAAAATTTTATATTGTGAAGATTCAAGTTCCATTCAAATTAGCACACAATTTAGAGTAATTCTTATGTAAATTACAGTGGAAGTTTTTGGAGTATAATAAAGTTTCTAAAGTTTATCAGAAAGAGAAAAGTGCAAGAATAGCCACGTGACTGTTTTCTTTACAATGTTTCTTCTTAGTATTTCTTTCCTCAGTATTCAGATCTCTATTTTTCCTTATCTTCATCCATTAATTTGGCTGTATATTAAGTACATATAGTCTTAGATAACAGTGGGAATTGGCATTCTAATGTTAATCTAATTTTAATAGGAATTTAATTTGATATTCATTGTAGTTGATGAAACAGTATAATAAGGGTGACATGTCCTAGTTCTTGTGAGTGTTACGGTATGCTAATTTGCTGTTTGGCTTGAATGCTTACATCTTTTTTGGATCTTTTAGAAGGAGAACACAGTCATGTATTGACACTTTTCTTTCCCAAAATATTTGCCTAGTATTATTTGATACCAACATTATAACACACTAACTTCCCCAATTCCTGGTAACTACCACTCTGACTTTAACTAAATAAGATCATATTTTTAGATTTCACATATGAGTAAGATTATTCAGTATTTGTCTTTCTTTGCCTGGTTTACTTCATTTATAATGATCTCCAATTCTATCCATGTTGTCACAAATGACAGGGTTAAATTCTTTTTTATGGCTGAATAGTTATGACATTTTGTATATATACCACATTTTCTTTATTCCAATTGATGGACAGCAGTTGTTTCCATTTTTTAGTGACTGTGAATAGTGCAGTAATAAACATGGGAGTATAGATGTCTCCTCAACATACTGATTTTATTACCTTTGGATATTGTCTTAGTTACTTTTCTCACTGCCAAGACAAAACCAGACACCCACAAGTTAAAGGAGGAAAGGTTTATTTTAGCTTACAGTTTGTAGAAGTTTCAGTCTGTATTCATCTGATTCCAACCAAGGGTAACATGGCAGAGAATAACAGTTCATGACACGGCAGGTAGGAGGCAGGAGGTGGCAAGCCTCCCTTTCTCTTTTATCCCATCCAGGCTACAAGCCTATTGTCTGGTACACCCACATCAGTGGTGGGTCTTCTCATTATCCACACCCAGAACTATGCTAAACCAATCTTTGCAGTAACATAGTTATCACATACCCTTAATTTATTTTCACACACCCTATATCTAGCCACCTCTGTAAAGCCTCACCTATGAGCACATAAGGCTTTGGAAAAGCATCTAGATATAAGCCATAACAGATACACATACAGTAGTAGAGTTTCTAGGTTGTATAGAAGTTCTATTTTAATATTTTGAGAAAGTTCCATACTGTTTTCCATAATGATTGCATTAATTTACACTCCCACCCACAATGTGCAATGTTTTCTTTTTCTCCTTTCATGACCAGCACTTGTTATCTTTAGTATTTTTGATAGCAGTGTGAGGCAGCTCATTGAGGTTTTGATTTGACTTCCTGGATCGTTAGTAGTGTAGAACACTTTTTCAACTACATGATGGCCATTGGAAGTCTTCTTTTGAGGAATAGGTGCTGGGGTCTATTGCCTAATTGCTGAGCTACATTTTGTTCATTATTCATCACTAAGGATTTGAATGGGAGCAATAATAAAAGAAAAATTACCACCCCATCTTTAGGAAGAAGAGATGTGAGTCAAAGTGAGAGGGAATTAAAAAACTTTTCAAGAAAACCAATGTGAAATTTTCTCTAGTAATCATTGCTTCCACAGAAACCTGAAAATGAAGTCACCGTAGGGGTGGTTGGGAGGGTCCATCTGTTGCTGTAAAGGGATGGAGATGTCACCTTATAACTGGATATACCTGGGGAAAGCCCTCTCCATTCCACTGCCTTGTTATCCCAGACACCAGCAGGGATTAGACACTTAAAGGACTTTCACTACGCCAGTCAAGACCTTCCTTTTTACATGAAACAGGCACAGAAAGAACTCAAGAAAAAAATAGCTTTAATGCTTCATGAAAAATCACCTTTTAAATATTCACAAGAACCTTCACAAGAACCTAAGTGTAAATAAGTGGTAAATATAAATGGCAAATAGTTCCACGGCATTCTGTTTAGCCCTCTATCATAATCGAATTTGTCTGCAATTATTTTAACTCTTTGCTTACATGGCACAGTTCAGAAATATTTATCAAAGAGATTTTTTTAAAGAAAAAGAAATTCCCACCATTACAAGACAACAGAACTATTAACTAATCACTACCATGGTACTTATTTTCAGTCTATTACTTGAAGATCAATTCATGTTTAAAGTCATCTGTGGTCAAACATTGGCCCTGACTCGGTCACCAATTCTGAATAGACAAAATCCAGAGAGTTCATTATCCCTCAAACTCACTGTTCCTTTGACATCCACCACGATTTCTTCTCCCGGGAGCACACGTATTCTGTTTAGGACAATCACTCAAAGCTTGAAGCTGTCTACAAGTTGCCCAGAGGTAAAATCACTTCTCTCATTACCTTCTCTCAGCAACCCCAGTCAAACTATGCAGGGTAATGTTCTCATTTCTCCTTAGCCTAGCTACAGTTTCATTTTCTTAACCAGGCACCAGAGAGCCCATTACTGTTAAAATTAACCTCCAGCTTGCATAGGTCCTTCCTCTAAATTCATGGTCTTTTTTCTGGTTTATATCAAATGATTTCCTCTCTCAACAACCTCATTCTTTAGAACAATCTCACTCTGGATATGTAGTGGAATTTCTTCACCTAATGTCCCATTAACCAATTTCTTTGGAAATAAATTTCCAATGTTCTACTAAAAATATCTTTTAAAACAGAAAACACAGGAAACTCACAGCCAAAATTGACAAGCAAGAGAGTATGAGACAGAATCTTTACCTACTAAGGAGTCCAGTGGAACTTTATCTAGAAATATCTACTCTCAGGACGCTCCTTTGGAGTATTCTGGACATCTACCAGGAAAGATACCTTCTAAACCACTACATACCTTGAAAGAACATAACATTTTTCATACATGTAACAAATAGCACAAATGATGCTATTATAGATAGATGAGCTAGGTAGAAACATTAAAGGCAGTCAGATAGGGCTAAGTTCTCAAGATGTCCAGGACAAAGGCGAAACACACCACAGCTGCACATCAGTTGAAAATCAAGCCTCAAGATGGAGACAAGATAACCAGACCCACATCCTTCTTCAAAGAACAGGGCTTAGTGAAGTATAGAGAGGCATCAACCACCCCGGGAGTGACCAGAGACCTCTGACCCACCGCCTCCTAGGAGAATCCTTGTTCTTTCCATCCATGCTTCCTACATGACTTGCTTCCCAATTGGACCACAGTTACCTAAGTGACTACACTTGCAATTTTACTGTATGTTCATGGCTGTGGCCCATATTGTACCCATGTGGGTTTCATCCTATAAAACTTCTCTGTAAAGCAGGGGCCTTGGGCTACCCACTTGGGACCCTTCCTGCCCCTGAGGAGATTTTCTATCAATAAATATCTTCCTGCTCTGAACCTCTGTCATTCCTAGGACTCATTCTTCAATTTGTAGAGAACAAGAACTCGGTGTGCCATACAGCTAACAGGTTGGGAGATATATTTTATATTTCATATTTTCCTGAGACATTATTGGAGGCACCACCAAGATAATAATTAATAGCAGGTAAGAATTTACTTTTGTTGATTGTTAAATTATATTAGTTACTGGTTACTGGTCACTGGTTGTGCTTCTTGTAAATGCTTTGTACTTTGATTTCCTATACATCGCCATTTTGTTAAAATGATGGTGATATGTCTTTAAAAGGACATTTTACTTTTGTAGACAACGTTTTATGTTTCTGTTCTATACTGATTGACTAACTTGTTAGACAGTTCTGAGGAAAATTAATGTTAGTTCACCATCTAACAGCCTTTACCAATAATTACAA
The DNA here is from genome assembly GCF_012274545.1 of Fukomys damarensis. Lineage (NCBI taxonomy): Eukaryota > Metazoa > Chordata > Mammalia > Rodentia > Bathyergidae > Fukomys > Fukomys damarensis. The sequence continues at coordinate 3,716,821 of NW_022900925.1, forward strand.
GTGAATTAGAAAATGTAGTAAAAATGTCTTTCTGTAAAATCTAGTTTATAGTTGAAAATATACATGCCCATTGATATAATGTGTGATTCCAGCTGTCAATTAATAAGGCACTAGGCTGGCAGCTGCTGTTAAGACTTGGGGGAAGGTTTCACTGAGCAGTGCAGCCCAATCCTTCTCTACACTCTAGGGAAAATGTTGAGCCAGCTGTCTCAGTTTCCTTCTGGTCTGATCTTCCACTGGTGGAGAAGCAGTCTTAGCTCTTGAGATTCACCCCACCACCACCACCCCTGCCTTTCCAGGCTGAGAGTGATGATTCAGGGGCAAGTTGTCTCAATAACTCACTAGGGGCATGAGAAGAAAAGACCTCCTTTCCTGATCTCATTTCCAATCTCTCCTGCCAGTTTCATACTCTCCTTTATAGAGGCATGTAACATCAGAAAGGTTCTCTGAAGTACCCAGTGTCTTTCTCCTAAGAACCTTTAAGTTAAGTCCTTAGAAAATGAGCTTGCCAACACCAAAGATAGGGAAGTCATTTTAGATCAGGAAACATACCCCGTCTCTGGGTCAGAGGAGACATCAAGGCTTTACCCATCTGGGAGAGCACAGGAACCAAAGTCCCTGCTTAGTGCTCCAGGCAAAAGTCTTCCTCAGGAGAATGGACTTCTGGGTAAAACCAGAGGAGCTATTTCCATAAGCACAACATTTAAGGGACCAAAACACGTTTTGTTTAAGGGAGAATCCTCTCTCTGTCTTCACAGATTTGGATCGTATCATTTATGTATGAGAAAAATTCTTTGGCTTATAAATTGTAGACTAAATTCTGGCAAGACAAGCAGATAGATTCCTTTCCAGGGACAGATCTCTGATTGTGTGGAAAACTGGGGTGAGAACTGAGAGGCTGTGGCTAGGGCTACTCTCTGGTAGATGCTCGAAAGTCCCCCAGTGGAAACTGGCTCCCGATAGCCTGAATGGGTAATCAGTAGAGAAATCTCTGCATAACTATTGTCCCGAACCGGACTTCCCAGTGAGGTGAAAGGTAACCCTTTCACTGCTCACTAGATATCCTCTGTCTCATGCTCTTTCTCAAGCCTCCATTAAGAGCTGAGCTACAGGATGGGGCCGTCCTCTCTGCCAGTAAGATGGACACAAATAGAAAACAGTGACTCGGTAGAGGTTGTCTGACAAATCTGTAATAGGCCAGAAACTCTGAAGCTCTTGGAAATTAATTTTAGAACTCTGGCTGCTTGAAAATTAGTACGCACCTCTCTATGAGGCCTGAGGCAGAACAGTGAACAGAAACATGGTTTTGTGCTTTGCTAACTAGGGATAAAGGGGATCTCAACCAGCCTTTCTCTTCTATGTGCTTGTGGAGACCTGAAGAGGGTGCCGTGTGAACTTTGAACAATGTGTAGTTTTTGTCTTGCTGCCCATGAAGGTCAGATAACACAGTTGTCTTGGTGGTGTTCCTCAGGGCGAAGATACCCTGAGGATTTAATCTGCTTCTGTCTCTAAAAGCAATCTCTTTTGCAAGAAAAAAGCGCAGCTCTTTAATCTATCTGCCACATTCTCTCTCAAAGACTTAGAAAACAGTGACTTAGATACTTTTAATTGTTGGTTTGGCTAACAATGTTTCCTTCAAAAAGGCATGATTTTACAACTGAAATTAATTGTATCTTGGGCTTTTGAAATACATACAGGAGTAAGAACACAAGTTTCCTGGGGAAGGAAAGATTGAGCTCCGGTAAAGAGTGCTACTCCAGTCCAATTTACCTTCTGGGCTCTCTCCAGACGGCAGCCACCTGCGCTGGAGCTGTGATCCTAGAGGATGATCTAGGAGCATAAGGCATCAATCAGAATCATAGGGAAACCTTGTTTCTGTTTTTTTCCAGAATATGGAGGAATGTCAAGTCAAAGTCTCTTACTCCTTTGGAATATGTTCTTAAACACTGGCAGAAGGTCGGTCTTCACATTCTTCTGCACCCGTGCATGGCTGCCTATCCGCTAGAGCCAAGATGGAATGCAGAGTGAAGTATTAATTATGATGCCATTTCCCAACAAGAGATACTGTAAAAAAGAGGGAAAATGGTCAGAACTGCCTTATGTCCAGGTCTTTTTTGCATTGAGATAATCCTGATTTGTGTTCAAAGTGTAAATATAAGCTGCAGGAAAACCTGACCCCTCTGGTCCTTACCACTAAACCTGAGGCTTTCCACCCTATCCTTTTGGACAAAGTTTTTTAGGCAATCCCAGTGAAAGTTCCACCTGCCACCAAACTTGAAGTTATTCCCACTTGCCCATTAGAGCCTGAGATCCCTCCCACTTATCCTTTGGGATCTAAGGGTGAAATTCCCAAGCTAGCTGTAAATAAAATCTCTACAGAACTATATCCACTCATAGCTAATTTTGTTCAAACCCTTCAAGGACAATATCCCTTACAAGAAGTAAGTCATGGATTCGGGCAAGCCTGTGTCCATAGGCCTTTTTCTCTCAGTGACCTCAAACAGGTCAAACAAGACCTAGGAAAGTTTTCAGATGGTCCTGATACGGACACTAACGTCTTTAGGGGACTTACCCAAACCTATGAATTTGATTGGAAAGATGTAATGTCACTTTTAAATCAAACACTGAATGCTAATGAAAAGCAAGCAGCATTTGCATATGGAGACAAAAATATCATATTATTAATTTTAGGGAGCCAGAACACAGACAGTTTGGAGAGCAGCCAGTCCCTACCAGAGCCCAAGCAGTCCCACACAGGATCCCAACTGGCCTACTAGCCAAACAGGAGATTATAATAGGAGACATTTTCTTTTTTTTATTTTTTGGTACCAGGGATCCAACTTGGGTCCTTGCACTTGCAAGGCAGGTGGCGGAACTGCTGAGCTAAATCTCCTGCCTTCAGATGTATATTCTTGAAGGTCTAAGAAGGACAAGATCTAAGCCTTTTCATTATTTTAAATTAGCATCTATTCAACAGGAGGAAAAAGAAAACGCTTTTGCCTTTTTAGATCATTTACAAGAGTCATTGATAAAACATACAGCCTTAGCTCCTGAATCAACAGGGCAGACTATTCTTAAGGGTAAGTTTATTACACGGTCAGCCCCAGATATTAGGAAAAAAATTACAAAAGATGGCTTTTTCTCTAGATAACTCACTTAATGCTTATTAAAAATTGCCTCTTCTGTATTTTACACCTGAGAGCAGTAGGAGAGCAGAGAAAGAAAACAGAGGAACCACCAAGAGAAAATGGCAGCCTTAGCAGCAGATCTAAGAGAAATAGACTCCAGATCTGATTCTCAGGGCCCCGAGAAGACCTGACAACTGAACCTATCTGCTACCACTGCAAAAAGGCAGGCCATCTCAAGAAGGACTGCAACAAGAAGCCCCCTGGACCATGCCCTGACTGTAAGATGGCCACTGGAGGTCGGCCTGCCCTCTGAGGTGAAGGCCCCAGATTGCGACCCATCCTTCCAGTTGGTCCAACAAGACTGAAGTCCTCCAGGCACTTTCTGTCTTCTCCCTCTGGCTGGACTGTCATCTCCAAGGAGGAGTCCAGGGTAATCATGACTATAGAGGGAAAAGAAATAAGCCTATCGCTGGACACTGGCATCTCTCCCTATTCTTCTCTTCAACCCTGGCCTTCCTTCCAGCTGTCATACATCAGTAAAAGGAGTCACTAGAGAAGAGGTAACTCGCTATTTTACTCAACCCTTAGGTTGTAACCGGGATGGCTTTCCCTTTACCCTTTCCTGTTTAATTATGCCTGAAAGTCCTATACCCCTCCTGGGAAGAGATATCTTATCCTGTTTAAATACCATAATCTATACACACCCAGGTCAGGTACACTGACCACCTCTTGTAGAAACAAGTAAATCTGAAGTGTGGGCAACTAAACCAGGAAGGGCAATAAATGATGCCCTGATACAGATTCATCTCAAAGATCCTACTATTTATCCTCACCAGAGGCAATGTCCTCTAAGGCCTGAAATTAAAAAGGGATTTTTGCCTTTTACTGACAACCTAAGAACCCAAGGTTTACTTAAAGCTTGTGCTAGCCCATGCAAGACTCCAGTCTTGGGAGTCCAAAGACCCAGTGGAGAATGGATGTTAGTACAAGATCTTGGATTGGTAAATGAGGCAGTAGTGCCAATCCCCTCAGTGATACTTAATCCATACACTTAAAAGATGCCTTCTTTTGTGTTCCTTTACATTCAGATTCTCAGTTTCTTTTTGCATTTGAAAATCCTCATGATCAGGCCTCTCAAGTGACTTGGACTATACTTCCTCAAGGATTCAGAGACAGTCCTCACCTTTTTGGACAAGTGCTTTCCCATGACCTGGCATGTTTGGAGTTTCCCCAGGTCATAGTCTTACACTATGTAGATGATATGCTGGTATGTGCCCCCTCAGAAGAACACTCTAGCCAAGGTACCAGTGCTCTGCTAAATTTTCTATCAGACAGGGGTTATAGGGTTTCTAGATCTAAAGCACAACTTTGCAGCCTTGAGGTAAAACATTTAGGCTTTATCATATCTAAGGGAACCCAAAGACTAGTGAAAGAAAGAATTAAATCAACACTTTCTTTCCCGCTGCCTAAGACACTAAAACAGCTAAGGGGATTCCTAGGAATTTTGGGCTTTTGTTACCTTTGGGTAGCAGGGTATGGTGAGATTGTTTGACCTCTCTATCAACTTATAAAAGAAACCCAAAAGACAGATACCCATATTTTAACCTGGAAACCTGATTCCCAAACTGCATTCCAGAAGCTTAAATAAATGCTTCTAAATGGCCCTGCACTGAGCTTATCGACAGGACACCATTTCAATCTTTATGTTGATAAAAGGCGGGGAATGGCTTTGGGAGTGCTTACTCAGGATTGAGGACCTGCTCAAAAGTCTGTAGAGTATCTAAGTCATGAACTAGATATGTAGCAAAGAAATGGCCTGCATGCCTTAGAGCTATAGCTGCAGTAGCTCTCCTAATTTCAGAAACATCCAAGCTGACTTTAGGCAAAGATCTTACTGTATATACACCCCACAAAATGGCAGGACTTCTTTCATCCAAGGGAGCTTATGGCTATACTCATAATATTCCTGTTGATCTTACTGTTTGGCCCATGTATACTTAACTGTCTTTCTTGCCTTGTCTCCTCCAGACTTAAAACTATACATCTACCCATGATGGAAATAACTGGTGTGTATCGAGGACTTTTAGATAGACCTTCTGACGGGTATCCCTGATTGCCAACCACAAGGTTGACTATGACCCCCTTCAGCTTGAAGTAGCTAGAGTGGTCACCACCGCTTGCCCCCTCATGGCAGTTTGAGATACTTTCTCAGAGGGGGGAATACATAGATAGATAAACTAGGTAGAAATATTATAGGCAGTCAGATAGGGCTAAGTCCTAGAGAGGGCCAGGACAAAGTTAAAACACACCACAGCTGCATGTCAGCTGAAAACCAGGCCTCAAGATGGAGACAAGATGACCAGACCCACATAACTCTTTAAAGAACTGTAATTAATGAAAAATAGATAGGCACAGACCACCCCGGGGGTGACCAGAGAACTCTGGATCCACCACCTCCTAGGAGAATCTTTGTTCTTTCCATCCAAGCGTCCTACATGACTTGCTTCCCAATTGGACCACAGTTACCTAAGTGACTACACTTGTAACCTTATTGCATGTTCGTGGCTGTGACCCACATTATACCCATGTGGGTTTCATCCTATAAAACTTCTCTGTAAAGTGGGGGCCTTGGGCTACCCACTCGGGACCCCTCCTGCCCCTGAGGAGATTTCCTATCAATAAATATCTTCCTGCTTTTAACCTCTGTCATTCCTAGGACTCATTCTTCAATTTGTAGAGAACAAGAACTTGGTGTGTCATACAGTTAACAGGTTGGGAGATATATTTCATATTTTCCTGTGACAATACAACACATATTTGTTGAGTAAAATGTCTACAAATTACTACTACTATTTTACAAATGATTTATTTTGAGCTGCACATGGAAGTTTGAGTTGTCATTTTCTTTTCCCATTAAGTTTATTGGCACATTTAAAGCAAACAATGCAGTTACATTTATCATTGGGATCTTGTACCTTTACATGATATTTCTTGGTTCTTATTTTTTCCCTATACCCCTGCCCTCCCTTCACCCCTTCACCCTTTCCTATTTACAAAGATTTTGTTTCCATTTTTTCATTTTTTCACATTTTTTCCTTTTCCTTTCCCTCCAAACTTTCCCTTTAGCCATTTTCTTCCTATTTCACACTATCAATTATATTATTTGAACCTTATTTACACTTTTAGTTTTTCACACCAGAAAAACTATTTAGCATTTACTCATGTGTCCTATTTATTTCACTTAAGAGGACAGCCCCAATATGCATGCATTTAGTTATAAATGTCTCTAGTTTCTCATTCTTTGTGGCTGAGTAGTACTCCATTTTATAGAAAAACCACATCTTCTTTATCCAGTTTCCAGTTGATGGGCATTAGGGTTATTTCCAAGTTTTAGCTATTACAAACTGCTGCTATAAGCATGGGTATGCATATATCACTGTGGTATGATTCTTTTAACTCTTTTGGAAAGATACCCAGCAGAGGGATAGCTGGGTCAAATATGGGTTGTCATTTTCAATTATAAGTACCTCTAGGTATCAACAACTTTTTGTGATCCTTCAATGGGGCCAAATAACTCTTGGCAGGCCATAGGTATAGACACAGTAGAAGGAAAAGAGGAAAGGGGAATGGATGAGGAATGGAAAACTGGATATTCTTTTCCAACTCAAATCCTTCCAGATGTATCCAGATTTACTTTGCAAAAATTCCAAAGCCACAGCTCTACTGTGACAAAGCCAGTATCTCATTAGACTCTGCCCCTCTGCTTTCTACTACTCTCTCTGTTGTTTCCTGCCCCAGCCACATTGGCCTCCTTGACATTTCTCCAACAAGCCAGCTATGCTCCTGCCTCTGGCTTCTTGTACTCACTACCACCTCTGCAGGACACCTCCCTCCCCAGCTTCTCTCATTCTATCATTTCACCAGCTCTACTCTCTCTATTTTCTCATACAGCCACATTGCTCCACACCCTATGGTTTACCCTTTTCAACTTTTCTACTTCACAGCTTCTGACCATGATTTTGTCTGTGTGTGTGTGCACATGCATGTGTGCATGTGTCTTTTGCCTGGTCTCACTAGACTGTAGTTCTGAGTGGGTGATAACTTTGAATGGTTTACCACCACATCCTTTTGCCTGGATTAGTACCTGCCATTCAACTCATAGATACATTATCAATAGGGGAGGAAGAAAGAGTTTTAGAAAGCACTGAGAAAATAAGACACCTCCCATAGTCATTTGAAGCATCAACCTAACCAATTCACGGACACATGAAACTGATAGCTCCTTGCCAACACAACTTTCATTGTTCAGCATATACTAATGAACCATGTGTGCATATTTGTAAATATTAAGTTGATGTATGCAGAAAATTGTCAAGTGTAAAGGGAAACAACACCGTTGAACAAAAATCAGCTGAACACATGGCTCTGGCAGAACCTGGAAGAGAAAACACACCAAGGATTCAGTTCACAAAGGTAGGAAGTAGGATAACATTCTGAAAGCAACTTTGGCAGCTCCATATCAGGGACGGGAGCTCAAAGGAGCTAGGAAGGGAAAGTGAGAGAGTAAGGACTTTGGGGTGGTGGGAACTATGGAGAATTTGCAGCAGCTACAAAGGAAGCAAGTGGCTACGACTCATCTCCAGGTACTCATTATTACATTGGAAGACAACCAACATTGCTTAATTTTCCAGTACAGTATTTTAATAAAAAATGAAAACCTGGGTTGCTTTTGTTTTTTTTGTTTTGTTTTGTTTTGTTTTATTTTTGTTGTTATTGTTTGGATAAAAGAATTCGAACTCAGGACCTTGCACTTGCAAGGAAATCTAGGTGTTTGGGTGTTTTTTTTTTTGTAAAATTATGAGGTAACCAATTTTTATAAAGGGCTGAGCAAGGGAAATCCTGAGCAAAATGCACTTTGTAAAGTGTCAAATCCATAGGTTAGCAGTTTGCACCCTCTGCTATTTATGAACAGCAAAGAGGAAGAGACAGTAACAAAAACAATTCTAGACAACACAGACAAGTTAGGGGGCATCACAATCCCCAATTTAAACTATATTAAAAAGCTACTATGCTAAAACAAACAAACAAACAAAAAAACAAAAAAACCCAGCATGGTACTGGCAAAGAAACAGACATGAGGTCACTGCAACAGTTTAGAAGATGCAGAAACAACTCAAGATATACTCAGCCACCTTGTCTTGGACAAAGGAGCCAAACACCTTCACTGGAGGAAAGATAGCTTCTTTAGTAAATGGTGCTGGAAAAATTGGGTTTCAACTTGCTACAGATTAAAACTAGACCCCTATCTTTCACCATGCCCTAAACTAAAATTGAAGTGGATTAAAGATCTAAATATTAAAACAGAAGCACTAAACCTGCTAGAAGATAGGCTACATAGAACTAACTCTTGAAGACATTGGCATAGGAAAAGACTTTATGAACAAAGTCTCAGTCAAAGGGAAACTAGCACAAAGAATCAACAACTGGGATCTCAACTTACTGAAAAGCTTGTGTACAGCAAGAGAAACCACCAACAAAGTGAAGAGACAGCCCACAATGTGGGAAAACATTTTTACCAGCTGTTCCTCAGACAAAGGTCTACTATCTAGAATATATAAAAATATTTTAAAAAATCAGATCCCCCCAAATTTAAAGATTCAATCCAAAAATGGGCATCTGAAATGAACAGACATTTCTCAGATGAAGAAGTAGAAGCAGCAAATAAACATATGAAGAAATGTTCAGCGTCACTGGTCATTCGAGAGATGCAGGTGAAAAGAACACTGAGATTCCACCTCACTCCAGAAAGAATGGCTGCTGTCAAGAAATCAACCAAAAACAAATGCTGGCAGGGCTGTGGGGAGAAAGGAACACTTCTCCACTGTTGGTGGGAGCGTAGACTGGTACAACCACTGAGGAAATCAGTGTGAGATTCCTCAAAACATTAGGATTATAAGTACCATCTGACCAAGCTATTTCCTTGCTGGATATCTTTCCAAAATAATTAAAAGCATCATACCACAGCAATATGTGTGCACCCATATTTATAGCAGCACAATATGTAATAGACCTTGGAAATAACCCAGATGCTCATCAACTGGTTATGGGATAAAGAAGATATGGGCTATAAAGAATGAGAAATTAGAGACATTTATAGCTAAATGGATGCATCTTGCTGCTATAATATTAAGTGAAATAAATAGGACCCACATGTGTAAATACCAAATTGTTTCTCTGGTGTGAGAAACTGAAAGTGTGAATAAGGACCAAAATGTATAATATATAATATAAAGTAAAAAGGAAAGGTTCAAAGAGGAAGGGGAACTGGGGGGGAGTAGAAAATGAAAAAAGAAAAATGGAAACAAGGCTTTTGTAAATAGGGAGGTTGGAAGGGTGAAAAGAAGGGAAGGGGAGTACAAAGAAACCCCACAAAAACTAAGATGTATCATACACAGGTACAAAATCACAATGATGAATGTGATCATAATGTGTAACCGTATGAACAAACTGTATGAACAAATGAGAGACAAAGTGGGGGAGGGAGAGAAAGAAGGAAAGAAAGGAAGGAAGGAAGGAAGGAAGGAAGGAAGGAAGGAAGGAAGAAAGAAAGAAAGAAAGAAAGAAAGAAAGAAAGAAAGAAAGAAAGAAAGAAAGAAAGAAAGAAAGAAAAGAAAGAAAGAAAGAAAAAAGAAAAGAAAAGCAATCATCCGCTTCTGCGGGAAAGGTCACTGGGATTTAGGTGGCACTAGAAGTTTGTTCAAGTGAGTTTCCTCAGCTACTGCACAGACAATCATCCGCTTCTGCGGGATAGGTCACTGGGATTTAGGTGGCACTAGAAGTTTGTTCAAGTGAGTTTCCTCAGCTACTGCACAGGAATTCTCCCTATTTCTCAGGGTTGTTGTAAGGCTTGGTTGTGAGGACTCACCACAGTAATGCTGTGGAACGGCTTTAATTACATGATGCATTTACTCACGGAAATAGCAGAGGTATGCAGTCTGTACATATGTCATAAATGGACTTCAGTGTGTCCTCACAAACTGGGTACATCCATGATGTGCACTAGACTAGATCAAAGAGCAGCACTTACCCCAATCCCTTTACCCTCCCCTGAAGAATCTACCCAGCCAGAGCTCCCCATCCCTAAAGGGCAACTTCTATCAGCGTCTCTTTCACCCAGATTAGTTTTGCCTATGCTATCCTTTATGTAAATAAAACCATGTAGGTTTTATGTTTTTACACATATGTGGACACTATTTTTGAGAGATTTGTCTACTCTGAGTTGTACATCACCCAAGCCCACCTCTCTGTGGAGTCACTTTGTGTGAAGATCCCACAATTTCTGTATTCATCCACTGTGCGGACATTGACATTGAGTTTTCCACATTTTGACTCTACAGTGTTGCTACAAATGTCTAAGTACATATCTTTTAGGAAACCTATATGTATCCTCCCTGAGAAAACCTAGGGCATTTAGCAGCATGTCTTTGAAATCCCCCTTTTGTGCTCTCAAAACTCTTGCCAAGTTAAGGGGACATTATAAGTGGACAGGGACTGGGCCATCCAGATAAATATATTCTGAAGGACACTGAAAGCTTGGCAGATGATCTGTAGAAATTGCCTTCCAACTCCATACTAAGTCAGCTGTTTCTTGAAATGCTGGTCATACTATGAAACAAAGCTAGCTAATGACATCACTACTATATAGTCTAACTTATAAAACCCCTTACATGAAATACCTGAGGGAAAAACAAAGTACAGCAGTGCTAGAACCCCGCCAACTGCTGCTAGACCCTTAAAGTTCTCTCTTCCAAGTTTCTTGCCCAGCCTGCCACCACCAAGTCTTCTGGATTAGTCTGCTGTGTTGACACTGGACATTGCAGCTACCTTCAGACAACTTTTCTGTTCAGTCTGCTGCCCCTGGACCCTACCCTTTTCTACTAGGAAGTCTCAATTAACCCTATCCCTTCCTGTCGAGACCTTGTAAACTTTGTGTATCACAAGCTGTCTCTAAGTATTTTCTTGTCTCTTGGCAACCTACTCCACTGCGCCAGGGCACTTGTGTTGTAGATGAGACTACAAACATTCTAGGATACAGCTTTGGGGGAACCTATGCATATGATCCTGTTGGAAATGCTCCTAGACGTCAAACTGCTGAGTCACAGGAGAGTATGGGAGTCAAAACTTTACCCTTCTTAGGGTCTCCAGCTAGGCCTCAGAATCATATTGGCATAAAACAGATTAATGTGAGAAAAAGTAACAATTTTTTACATGTACACTAGATCCCCCCATCAAAAAATGAAGACCCAAAGAAGTAGAAACACATAAGTGCTTATATACTGAGTTGAACAAAGACAAGTAATTGTGGAAAAGTATCAAAGGTGTGTGAGGAAACCAAAAGAAGATGAGTTATTTCAACAAGGTGTTTTCGTGCAGGATTCTTAGCCTCGACTCTTGTTCCTTTCCCATTGGTACTGGGAAGGCATCTTTCATAAGGGAGTTTTATCACCTGCTTTCAGAAAGAAAAGGCAGGAGGTCAGGGCAAACCACCCCCCAAGCCCTGCCACCCAAACACTTATACCTGCTGTTTCTCAAGGGCATTTAGCTCAATATAATCCTTATGTCACAGTGGTATGTTTTGGGATGGCACGATCTGTCACCCTGCAGTGTATATATGTTTAGTTTTAGTTGATACTGCAAAGCATTTCACAAAATGGTATATCAAGTTACATGCCACAAAGCAGCATTGCTTCACATTCTAAGAAATACTTAGTACTATTAGTTCTTTTAACTTTAACAATACTGGAAGGGGTGGTTATATTTCATTTTTGACTAATAGATCTGAGCACTTTTTCAGATAATTAGTGATAATTTGTATAGGACCTCTTTCCCTCCAGTGTTGTGGATTGAAGCCAGGGCCTTCACACAGTGCTATACATTCCCAGTCCTTTAATTTTGAGGCAGGACCTTGCTAAGTTGCTAACTTCCCGGAGGAGGCCAGATATTGTGATCCTCCTGCCTCAGCCTCTAAGAGTGCTGGGATTAAAGGCATGTGCCACCATGCCCAGTTGGACGTTATTTTATGAATTGCTTGATCAAATATTTTTGCCCACTTTTTATTGAGTTTTTTGTGTTTACCTTAATCATTTGTAGAACTTCATCTTATTTCTCTGGATGAGTCTTGTTGAGTGAACAGAAAGGGGCCAGGGGGAGAGAGGGAAAGAGAGAGATTGGGAGAATTTTCTCTCATTGTATTTGCTGTAAAAGTTCTTAATTTTTTAAATAATCCTTTTTTTTTTCCTTTAGGCTTAGCACTTTTTGTATTCTGGTAAAACAAAATATTTTCCTACACCAAGGCCATGAAAATATTCCCTTGAGTTGTTGTTTCCTAAAAGCTCTATTACTTACCTTTCACATTTAAATGCAACCCATCTGGAACATATTTTGTGTATGGTGTGAGTCAGGGGCCAAGTTCATTTTCTTTTTCCATATGGCTATCCATTGGTTCAGTACAGTATTTTGAAAAAAAACAACCTTTCCTTACTATTACTTTTAAATTTTCATTCTGCCAAGTAACACTGAATCTGTGGCCCATCAAATAATACAGGTGCTTTTTGCATGGACTTCACTAAACCTGGTTGTCCCATTCTGCATGCATTTTACATATGTTTTATATTCATATTTGTTTTACTAAACATGGGGTTTCTTCTTTATTTTTTGATAAATGTCCTCTTATTTTTTTTCAAATTATTGTTTCACTTGGCAGGGAAATTTATGCAATTTTATATTATATTTTAACATATTTTCTGTATTCAACAGGTTTAATTATAAGGTGTTTTCTTTTTTACCCTCAAATACTTAAAATATTAGGGAACACCATGCCTTGTATAGTTCCGAAGGCATGTCATTTAGGAAAGTGCCCAGCATTCTCTCCAAATCTTCTTGTAGCAGCTGGTGTTCTTTGGTAGAACCTTTTAGGAAAGATTTTTCATTCTTAGCCTATTACTCCAGGAGGAATTGACTGCAACCCTGTTCCCCAAGAAAAAAGTATAATGGCATAGTCCAGGACGTGTAGGCAAACATTTTTCTATAAAACACCAGACTGTAAACATTTAAGACTTTGAAAGTCACACAGGTCTGATGCAGCATTTACATTTGCCATTGTAGCATACAGCATGTGTAGACTATATGTAAACAAATTAGCACAGCTGTGTTCCAATAAAACTTTATTTGCAAAAATGGCAGTTTGCCAGGCCTAGACCTAGACTAAACTCTGCAGCACAATTCATATCATCTGATCATCATGATTGATTCAAGTCAGACAAATTAGGCAAGTGAACCTCCATTCTATGACCTTCACAGAGAAGGTAAAGTAGAAGGACAGATTTTGATAAGTAGAAGGACAAATATCAAATTGTAGATCTGGACACTCAATAGCTATCATGTAACCCATAAACACATAAACAGAGAACATAATACAATTTTTTTCTCAGTCTAATCTGTTTTGTTTTCAAGAGACTACAACTAAAAGAGACCTTTGAACACATCCCTAATGAACATTCAGTCATAAACTACAGTAGCCATTCCTACAGTATGTGGTTTCACCCACAGACTTCCTGCTTTCCAACCAACCAGGTCTACTGATACATAGACTGATTAGACAAGATCAAGAACAAAGACACATAGCTTCTCCCCTTAGACTAAAGGTTGTGTATTCAAAAGAAGACCAAGTCTATCATGCATATACAGAAAGCAACATTAGGGCAAGGCAAGAACTGTGGGAAAAGTCAGGGGTCATATCCTGCCTATAACATTTACATTCACTTTTGTCTATAGTACTAATCTGACTAAGCATGCACATAAGTCAGAGTCAATTCATAGGCTCCTCTTCTAGACCATCACTAAGATGCTCATATAACTTATTGTCTAAAACAGAACACATTGGAAAAAGAGACGCTCATGCCAGTTTCTTCAGGATGACCAACGTAAAATGGCAAACCAGGGTTTTTAATAATAATATCCTCATGGAAAAATCGAGGTCCGATTTATTTTTAGTGGAGCTACTATTGGATAGCAAGGTAAAGATCTCATTCAACTCTGGCCCTTCTTCATATTCAAGGTAACATCAAGAGCAGAGAGAGCCCAGTTTGACAGTCACATATGTGGCACAAGGCTTAGAGAGGTCAGTTAGCTCGCATGGTCTCAGAAGCACACCTAGTGATGTGTTGACTTGGTACTCTTCTTACTCCATATAAGGTCTCTCTGAGGTCTTAGGACAGGCATTTCCAGAATGGTGGAGCTGCTTTTCCTGAGTTTTGGTTGCTTTGAGGTTATTAAATAAACATGGACTCAGTGTACTGTGCAAATAAGCAGACTGTGATCTTGGAAACTTTCAAAGCCATATGCACAACAGCTTTTGGTCTTAACTTCACAAGAATTCCCTCTGAAGGGCACAGGATTTCTTGCTAGAGCCCAGTGTATTCTGAGATTGACTATTGTAATGTGAGGCTGCATATTCCACCTGGAACACCACCTACTGCTCAGACATGGGTCCCTCACGGATTTTGGAACTGAAAAAGTCAAATGCAATGGACTCACATCTCAGTGAATGCAAAGCCAAATAAGCACAACCAGGAGAAGGGAGACAGATTTATTGCCTGCAGCAAATAAGGAGAGTGCTGAGGTTATTTACAAAGCAATGCCCGCCCCAACAATGAAAGCATGGAAATTTGAGTCAGGGAGCCTCTACATATTCGTATAGGAAAGCACATGTAGGAGTGTGCACATGCTCAGTTTAAGGTCATAGGTCATGTGTTCAAAAAGGAAAGATGGCTGACATGAAAGTTTCTAGGCATGCTCGCTTTCATATTATAATGAGTCAAGTATACTCTAATTATGCCTAAAAGAATGTGTCAAGGTGACTTGGTAAACTTTGCTGGTTCCTCATAAGTTTCTCCAAAGAGTTTCAGCTGAAACAAACAAACAAAACACTTTGAAGATGTGATAACAATCTTTAAAAGAGGCAGCAGCCTTCTCTCCTCTAAGTGTAGCAGATGGCCCCTAAAGGTACCTACCTCAATCAGTTTCAACAATGTTACTGGTGCGACACTCCAGTTCTTTTCATTTATCATGCTGTTTCCCCAGAATTATTTCAGTTGCTGCCAAAGGTTGAGTAGCTGATGAAAGGAAATAAATGTGCATTGAAAATGAATAATGAAGGAGGGTGAGGCTCTTTATTATCAAAGAGAAAAATGAAATCATTTAACCCTTGACTTCCAACATTGTCACAGTTGAAATAATTATATTTTCTGAGAAAAAAATAAAAAGCCTGGCTCTTTGACAGCAGAAACAGCATCTTATCCATGAATTGTAAAATGCCTATTATGTATCACACCTACTAGTACACAATAGATTCCTGGATAATCTTGAGGGAAATTTTGGAAGTAAAAATTTTAAGATTGAAC
Organism: Fukomys damarensis; assembly: GCF_012274545.1. Lineage (NCBI taxonomy): Eukaryota > Metazoa > Chordata > Mammalia > Rodentia > Bathyergidae > Fukomys > Fukomys damarensis. Next base: position 3,732,410 of record NW_022900925.1, read on the forward strand.
AAAACATATGCTGCTTTCTTTTTTTCCCCTTGCATCTTCTTGTGAAGATCTTGTGAAAATCCAGTCTTCCCAGAACAATTCCACATGCAAAAGAATGATTTTAGGGATTTAGCTCAGTGGTTTGGCCACCTGCCTCTCAAGTACAAGGTCCCGAGTTCGATTTCCGGAACGAAAAAAAAAGACTTTGCCATATATAAAAATTAACTCAATGGATCAAAGATCTACATCTAAAAGTTAAAACTATGAAACTCTTAAATAAAAATCTGGATGGAAATATTTATGATCTTAAAAAATAAATAAATAAATAAAGGTCTTGTGAGTTTTATATTCACTTAATTAACATTTTAGCTTTGACTGTTAAAAAATACACCAAGCTAAACTGCACTCAAACTAAAGTTGTCAGCCAGGAAAGACAAAAGAAACATAGATAGAAGTAGGACTTCCTAAAATCATATCATGTCAAATTTCCTCACAAAGAAGACTGTGGTTTACATACCTGCACTTGAATGGAGCAGAAAGCAGCTTTTGTCATGTTTTTCCAGACTCTCAGGAGCTTCTTCTCCTTATAACTTGATTAATCATTCCAAGCTTTGCATCTTTTTAAACACTACCTACCTCTGGAGGAAGAAAGGGAGGGAGCTGTGTGTGAGGAAAGGAGAACATAACAAAATGAAGGTACAGCAGCTGTTTATAATAAGACCAGAGCAGAAAGGGTTACAGTTGGGCTTCTTCTTGTAATTATTATGAGTCTCAAGTGCCAGTATGTGGCCCGTGGACAGCTGCCTGGAACAATAAGGCCACATATAGCAAGGAACAAAGTTATATATTACCTGTGTCTTCACCTGTTTTGTGTTGCTATAATGAAACACCTGTGGTTAGGTGCTTTATAACGGAAAGATTTTTAATTCACATTTCTGAAAGTTGATGGGCGTAGTGCTAGCTCTGATTAGCTCTGTCAAGGAAGGAAGATGGCATCATTATGATAGGAATGCTGGCAAAAGCAAGAAATCATGTGTATGGAAAGCCACAGAGACTCTAGGGTCCTACAAGAACTATGCCAATCTTTCTGAAGGCAAAGTATCCAGTGTCCTGAGGACATTTCTCTAAGCACTGCATCATAAAGGTCCCATCACCTTTTCACATTGCAACACGGGAGGACAACTTTCCAACACTCAAATTTTGGGAGATAAATTTAAACCATATCCAAATTATAGCAATCTGCTCATCCTCCCTGATAAAAAAGAGAACAACAGCAATTGAGAGATTGCTTTTTTCATCTCTTAACACTGAAAGGGATTTCTCAAATGTATGAAAATTATATTTGGGGAAAATGAGGATGCAGCTAGTGCCAATATTTAACCATATTATGATTTAGATCTAAAATGTCCCCCTGCTGCAACCTCACATTTTGAGAACAGAAGCTTTTAGAAGATGACTGGATCATGAGGGTGCCATACTGAATGTACAGCAGAACTGTGTGCTATTAGGTGGTAACACCTGAATGAAAGAACCAGGGTCACTGGGACATGTCCTGGAAAGGTCTATCTCCTTCCCTGGCTCCTCCCTTCTCTCTTTGCTTCCTGGATGCCATGAGGTGAGCGGCTTCCTCCACTAGACCCCCTCCACCATGTGGTTTCTGCCTTAGAGACAGTTGACCATGCAATGAGCTCACTGTCATTGTGAGCCAAAATAAAACTCTCTTCCTTTAATCTGTGGGTGTTGAATATTTTGTCCCACCAATGTGAATGGGCTCTGAGAACAGACAGGTCCCAAATGCCTGTGGTCCTGGTCCTGTGTCACCTTTCCCTGTAACTACATGTGACTACTGGCAGGGGCCCCCTCCATTTTTGCTTTTCCTCAAGTAGACTTTACCTGACATAAAACTAACTATTTTTTAGTGAAGAGCTCAGTGGCATTTAGGGCATTCACAATATTATACAACCATCACCTTTAGTTCCAGAATATTTTTGCTTCCCAAAGGAAAAACCCCATCAGATTATTATTGCATTTTTGGTTTCTCTCTTGGTGCCTGTCAAGCTTGAATGCATCTCAGAAACTAAATGATGCCACAGTGGATCTTCTGAGTAGGAAAGAGTTTTCTTTCCGTGTGTGCTGTGAAACCACTGTCATTAAAGCCTATTAATTCTGGCACCCACCAAAGAGTCTCAGCCATTCTGAACCTTAAATAAAATTAAAATTAAAAAGAAAACTTGAAGACAAGCAACTTTGGGAACTTAGACTTTGGAAGTATCTGACCCAAGCATTTCCAACTGAAAACAAACAAAAATGCCTACAACTACTAAAAATTCAATTCAGAAGAATGTTTTTCTTCCATTCAGAGTAAAACACAGCCAGTGAAGGTCTCTTCCTCTAAATTTTGACTTTCAACAATGCCATGTGAAGCTGGCCCAGCATCCATGCCTTAAATACCATAGAATCAAACCTATATAAGACAGATGCCTCATAGGTAGACTGATGTATTTGCTTACATATAAATTTAAATTATTCTCCATCACAGAATTCCTTTAGTTGTACTGAACTGGAAAGAGTAGTCACAATCTATTTTATGAGCAAAATTTAGTAACATCCTTATGGCACTAAGAAAAGAGAAGGTGTTGCAATGGAATAAATGCATCCCCCAACATTATTTACTGAAATTCTAACCTCTAATGTGTTAAGAGGTGGAGCCTTCAGGATATAATTAGATTATGAAGGTGGAGCCTTGTGAATGGACTTAGTGACCTTATAAAACAGGTCTCAGAAAGCTCTCTTGCCTTCTTTCTTCCACATGATGGTACGAGAAGTTATCTGTCTGTAGACTAGAGAGAACCCTTACTGAGACTCGACAATGCTAGCACCTTGATCTCAGACTTCCCAGCCTCCAGAACTGTGAAAACTAAACTTGGCTCACAAAAAAATAGATACATAAACCAATGAAACACAATGGAGGACACAGAAACAAACAAACCCATTCAACTACATCTATCTGATTGTAGACAAAGGGACCAAAATATGTTTGTTGGGGAAAAGATGACACCATTGACAAATGGTGCTGGGAAAACTGAATAGCCAGTTGTAGAAGATCCAAATGAACTTACTACTCACCCTGTACAAAAATCTATTCAAAATGGACCAAAGCCCTAGGTAGAAGACCTAAACCTTTGAAATTCCTTAAAACAAAACATAGGGGAAACTCTTGAGGTCAAAGACTTTCTGAATATGATTCCACTGGAATAAAAAATAATAGCAAGAATCAACAAATAAAACTACATCAAATTAAGAAGTTTCTTCAAAGAAAGCAAAACAACTAGACTGAAGACAGCCTACAGAAATGGAGATAATTTTTGCCAGCTACACTTCTGACAGAGGATTAATTTCTAGAATATGTAAAAAATGCAGAGGAATTTACACTTAAAAAGCAAATACACAATGGAGTATTAATAAACCAGAAAGAAGAACAAAACATTGTCAGTTGCAAGAAAATAGTAGAGCTAAAGATCATCATACTGAGTGATGCAACAATAAGGAGGCAAGGCAAAAGGGTGAGAAGGCTGTGAAGATGATCAAAGTACATTATGTGCATGTACAAAATGAAACCCATCACTCTGTATAAGCAATAAAAAAGAAAGAGAAAGCCATCGAGCCTGTTAATTTGTTACAGCAGCCCAAGTGACTAAGATACTACCATGTTTGAAATAGAAATAAGCATCATGTGATCCAGCAATGGCGCTCATTTGGTATTTACACAAATGATTTAAAAGTACATGTTCATGCAAAAACATGTGCACTAATATTAACAGCTGGTTTGTTCATAATTGTGAAAACTTGGAAGCTAACTTAGACATCTTTCTGTAAGGGAATGGATAAATAACTATGTTACACAAAGAAATGGAATATTTTATAGTGCCAAAAAGAAATGAACTAGTAAGTCAGAAGACAGGTGGGAAAATTAAAGGAATGTTAGTAGGTTCAAGTATCAACCTTAAAATGTTATAGGGGGCCAGGGATTTAGCTCAGTGGTTCCATCACCTGACTCACAAGTGCAAAGACCCGGTACCAAAAAAAAGGTTATAAACTATGATTCCAGCTACATCATACTTAGGAAGAGGTATAGTATGAAACGGCAAAAATACTTGTTGCTATGGGCTAAAGAGAGGGAGGGATGCACTGGTGAAGCACAGAGAATTCTAGCAATAAAAGTATTGTGAGTATTAAAATGGTAGATACGTGTCATTACACATTTCTCCACCCTATACAGTGCATGATACCAACATTGAGCCCTAATGTAAATGATGAGCTTTGGGTAATGATGTGTCAGTGGGGGCTAAATGATCATAACAAACATCCCACTGCAGTGTAGACTGTTGAAGTCAAGGAAAGCCATGTGGAGAGATTGTAATATGGGACTGCTACACTATCCACAGAACTTTACAGTGAGTTTAAGACTATTTTTTTAAAACAAACAAGAAGGAAAGAGTAAAAGATTTGAATATGTAATTCACAATAGGAAAATTTCAAGGGGCCAAGGAGCGAGTATTGAAAAGTTTTCAACCTTTATTGCTAAACAAAGAAGTTCAAATAAAATATCCTTTTTTTAACAAGGTGACAAGATTTTTTAAATGAAAACAAATAAGAATCTCTAGCTGGCAAGCATACAGATAAGCAGTCATGTTTATATGTTGTGAATGAAAGGATAAATTGTTGTCGTTTTTCTGGATTCAGTTTGGCAAGATGTTCCAAACAACTTGAAAAATATGCATACCCTTTACCCCCATTCAGCACTAGGAAATTCATGCCAAGGATAAATTCATGGACGTTCATTAAACACAGCTGACACCAACAGAAAATTGCAAACAGCCCAAATGTTAAAAAACAAAGGACTGATACTAAAAACTACAGTATGCTCATATGATAGAACACAATGTAGCCATAAAAAATTGTGATGTTAAAATTTATTTATTGACATAAGATATATGAAATGTAGCAGTAATTTATAAAACAAGTTATAGAAAAATAAGTGCATTATGGCCTTGTTTGTATTAAAATATAAAGAATTATGAAAATTTATACAAAAATATTTATGTGTAGGGTTTATAGCAAGGGAAAAGGCTGAAAGGCTATGTACAAGAATATTAATAATTGCTATCTGTGGATGTAGGGATTGTGAATTACTTTCTTCATTTTTCTGCATGAAATATAGACTTGGGTAAAAAAAGTAGTAATGGAAACAACCATGAAAAGCTAGACAGAACCTTAATTCTTGTTCTGCAATATTCCTGCCATCACTATTCTGGATCCAGCCAGCCAAATTCAGCCTCATATAGTGAAAAATTAATGTATTGTGTAAGCAGCCCTCAGGCTGAAGTGAGTTCATGACTCTTTCCTTTCAGACAAAATTTCTTCAGGACACTATTTGCTTCTCCCTTCCTGTCTTGTCCTCTAAACAAATATTGACATTAAGAGAGGATTGGGCGCTCATCAAGTTCTCAACTAATGAGTTGTGTGAATGCGACAGCAGCTGTGGGTCACACTGCAACCCCAACATCTGCACAGCCTGAAGACCGCTTGCCAGGAAGTGAAGAAGACCTCACAGTAGCCATGAGTCCTCGGGAAAGAAGAATTAAAACTGGAAATGTAGAGTATCCCCTTTGTGGGTTTGGAAGGTTTACAACACCAGCTCAACTGGTGTACACACCTGGGAATTTGTGTGTACGGACCAGAATTTTGAAAAAGCCTGGAAATAAAGTCAGCCCAGGAAAGGGAGAGAAGAAATCCCCAAAGCTGGCAGGTTCCAGGAGCTGTCAAATAAAACAAGAGAGGGATATATAAAGTGGCCAGAAAGGTTGGGAAGAGGTCCCTCCATCTTGAATGCAGACCATTTTAAGATGTCGGTGAGGGGCTGGGTATTTAGCTCAGTGGTTCCTCCACCTGCCTCTCAAGTGCAAGGACCCGAGTTCGATCCCTGGTCCAAAAAATAAAGATGTCTGGTCAGATTTTGGGCCAAAAGACTCTGCCAACAATCCCAAGGTGCCTCTGAGAAGTACCACTCCACCAGGGAAGAATTTGCAGTCTCACAGTGCAGAGTTTCATATCAACAAAGTGTTTGCTCTATAAGAACAATGCAATAAGAACATGGAGATGCTATACCATGGGTTTCACAGCCATCTGCATCCTGGCCTCTCAGCTATGCCCTGGGTAGAACAGGTCCCTGCTAGTTCCTAGACAATCCTGAGGAACCAGTCCTTTTGATCATAGGTTTTTGTTTTGATTTTGTTTTTGTTTTCAGTAATCTCACCTTCTTGTCTGTTACTGACAAGGGTCCTCAAAGATTGCAGAATCCTGTGTATCACATATCCTAAAATAATTCATCACAATAGAACTGTGCAGTATCAGAGCTGGAAGAGATGAGAGGGAAGATCTTACCTACAGTTACAGAGCTCTGGAAAAAGACTAGAAGTGAGCTGCCTGAGGGTTACCACACATTTGTTCCAGGCTATTTCCTCCAAAATTCTTATTGTCAGTCTTAACTGCCAAGGTGGTGGCAACAAGAGGTCGGGCCCTTGGAAGGTGATTCTGTTGTGAAGACTCTGGATTCATATATAGGATTAGTGCCTTAAAGAATGGATGCAGTCCCCTGGCCCCTTCTGACATTAAAAACATAGAGAGCATCATGTATGAGGAACAGGTTGGCCTCAGACACTATATCTGCTGCTACTTTAACCTTAGACTTCTCAGTTCCCCAAACTGTGAGAAATATATTTCTCTTGCCTATAATTTACCTAGTCTAAATTGTTGTATTACAGCACTGGTCACCAGCTGATCAGGGAACCAGTGCTGCTGATCGACGACCACACTTCAAGAACGTCTAGATTCTCTCTGCATGCTATTTGCAATCCACACACCCCCACCCCAAGGAGTAGAAGAGTGGCTGGTCAGATGGACAGCCTGGGGCCTCTCTGAGGACGACTTGTGCTGAGTCCTGGCCCCCAGATAGATGAGGAGCAGTATGGTGAACATGAGGCACAGAACTTACAGAACCCCTGAAGTCTCACTGAGCCTGCTTTGTCAACCTGGTTCAACTGTCCTAACCCAGAGTTTGGGGAGACAACTCAGTGCACACGGCTGCAGAACGTCTACTTGTATATATGGTCATCACCAGAAGATGCCTCAGATTTTATCTAGCCTTTACACTCTCCATTTATTGCCTCCTTTTGCTCCTTTTGATCCTCTTGGTGAATGGGAGAAACAAAGAGGTCACAGATGACTGACCCCCTTTACAAATGAGAAAAACCACCGGCAGAGAAAGTGAAAAGGGCACTCACCTAATTGCAGACACAGCTAGAATGAAAAACCATTTCTCAACGCTTACTTCATTAACTTTCTTTTGCAATAATTCACAGCCCTTTTGGGGTTCTCTAGGAGAGAAAATAACTAAGGTGTTTCTGATCATGTTCCAGATGTGTCAGGTACATTACTATTCCAGATGATTGGGAAAGAAACATCCCACTCATTTCACACATAAGAAAGAGGAACATGCACACACAAATATACCCATATCTAGAGCCACGGTGCTAAAAAATACTGAACTCAGCATCAATGCTGTAAGGGTCAAAGATTTTCAAGGGAGAGACAATACCCAGCAGAAGAAAATCTGATGCTAATTTAACTCTGAGTTTGCCATTCATAAAAATATAGGCAGTGCCAAAAATTTAAAGTGCTCACTTCAAAAAAATGGTGCAGTTTTAAGTGCAATTTTAAAGCTTACAGAACATTTAGTACATAGTGGGTTTTTGAAAATTATAGTGCTAGGGAGTCTTCTCAGGTTGGGTCATAAAATCCCATTTCAGCTACAAGATGCCTGAAATGCCATTTACCTCTCAGACAAAATCTCTGAAGGGAGATTACATTCAAACTTCTAATTCCGTGTATGTGACCTAGGTCTTTCCTGATTGCCTTCTCAAATTATGTTTTCTTTGCTTTGTCTTGAAGATAAGAGAGTAGAAACATCATCTCTCTTACCCACTGTGCCTCCAGTGCATTGCCTGCTACATAAAGATATTTAATAAGTGAATAAATAAATGTTGTTCCCTAACCCTAGGAAGCTCCTTCCATTCCACTTGCTTTGGCTGGATAATTCCTACTCCAAGTCAGAAAGCCAAATTTCCCGCTACCCTCTACCTTAGGCAGATTCCAAGCCATGTTCTCTCCATCATACCCTGTACTACCTGCGGTCACAGAAATGACCATATTGCACTGTAAATCCTCTCAATTATCTCAAGTGTATTTTAAAAGACTATACCCACATGCTCAGAGCTTCAAATTGGCTTCTTTAGTCCCTCCTTCTTAACAGTGGGCAGACACAAAGCAAATGTGTAAGGCTAAAACAATCAACTGAAAACAGTGTGCAAGAAAGTACAGTAAAAAATAACTTCAAAAAATAAACAATTAACATCCTCAGAGAAGAATATTAAAAATGTACTACTTCTATAAGCCACGAATAGGGATAGGATCCTATATTTAAATAAAGGAACATTCAAAGGACAAACAAATGTTTCAGGAATTAAAAACATGCTATTAGAACTTCTAAACTTGATAGAAACATTGGAAAATAAAATTGCAGGCTTCCCAAAAAAAAGAGACAAACAGGAAACAGGAAACAGAATATTCAGGGAGACCGAACGTCCAACTAATGGGAGTTTTAGGCAGAAAGAGTAGGGAAAAGAGAAGTTAAAATCAACACCACCAACAAAAATATCATGTAAACCTGAACTGAAAAATGTATGTCCAAATGGAAAAGGTACATGTGAACACATGAGTCTTTCACATAGGTACATCATGGTCAAATTTCAAAGTATAAATGACAAAAGGCAAGATACTGCAAGCTTCCAGAGAGAGAAGCATCAGGGTTAAGAACGACTGTGAATATTTCAACAACTGAGGAAAAGACAAGGGAGCAACTCTCCAAAATTCTAGAGGAAGAGGATTTCGATTTAGCATTCTATATATGGCAAATTCATCATCAAGGAAAAGCATAATGTAGGAATTTTTACTAGAAATGGTCCAAAAGCATTACCTGCCATCATATCCTTAAAGGATTTATTCCACCAGAATAAGGACATATAAAAAGGAGGATCTGGACATAAAAAGACTGGTAGGAAATTCAACAAAAGATAAAAAAGATGGTAAGTCCCTGGATGGTATGGAAAGAGATTGTGGTGATAGCTGGTTCACAGTGGGGCTGACTTCAGGGATAGGCATGTGGAAGGTTATCGCTGCAAAGACCTTGATGCTACCATCTCAGTTTGAATAATTACTGGAGAAGGTGCTTCACTAAAACAAGGAATTTTGAAGCACAGCTTCCAAAGAACAGGGAATTCAATCTAGGAAAAGCAAAGCAAAGAGAATTTCCAGTATTTACAGCAAAGTCCCATCATGATAGCAGTATAGCCCTGAGAGTGGGGGTGGCTACCTGTAAGAATAAGTCGGAACAAATAAATTCCTAATGTAATGGACCTGGTAAAAATTTTTCTGAGAAGCCTTTAGAAGATGTGGAAGAAATGAGAAATAGGAAGAAAACCAGGCAAGTAAGGTCTTTGAGTGTGAGTGACTAGGGGAACACCAGCAACCTTGAATTCAAAACATGCCCTGAGATCTACCTGGCCTGAGCTTGGATGCGTAATATCTAGAATGGTGTTCTTGTTCCAGTTTCTCCATCTGGAGACATTTCTGAAGTACGAACAGTTCAAATCAACAAAATAAACATTACAAATGCATAAGGCAAGAAAGCCTATGGGTTGGAATTATTTCCCACACAGGAACAAGTCCAGAGTCTTCAATGGCCCCTTAGACTTTGTTTCCTGAGAAATATCACACTGTGGTGAAGGCTTTATACATATACTTTGTTAAAGATTATTCACTGTAGCAGAGAGGCAGGGGCAATAGGCAAAGCACTGAGGCATGAGGACTCAAGGGGTCTCAAGATCCTGTCCAAGGCTCTGGAATATATAATGTAGCAGTGCAGACCATATCGTAGCCAAGCAGGTGCCTTCAGAGGAAGGATGAAAGGATCGCTGCTTTTGGCAAGGGGCTTGTCCAATGTGAACCTCTGTAATTGTGCGCCATCTCTGCGTGGTGGAGAGAGCTGCTTTGAGCGGCCACATGAACAGAGGGTTCACCAACACTGGCAAAGCAACTACTTTCCTCTGTACTGGGTTGCAAGGGCCACTAAGAGATGAAATATTTTCTAATTAAGGTCCTATGCACATCACCTACACATCTTGTAAGATAAGTAGATATTTCCTGTATTAAAACTTAGTACTTTTGTTTGTATGTTTGTTTCAATCAAATAAAGATTTAATAGTTAAGTACAAGTATCTAAAGATATAGCATAACCATCAAAGGAAAACCAGTAGCACCATCTGTGGAAGCCAACCCCCAAAATTGACCTCATACCTTCCTGCCCCCTGGTGTTCATACTCCTGTGTTGTCCCTTCTCACACTGAGAAGGGCAGACCTGTGTAACCAAGAGGGTATTGTGGAAGAAGCGAAGTGTGGCACTAAAATTAGATCATCAAAAACATTGTGGTTCCCTACCTAGGTCATTCTTAGACTGCTGGCTCTGGAGAGGCCAGCTGACAAGACCTAAGACTGTTCAACCTGGCATATGAAGAGGTAGATGTAAGGAGCAACTGAGACCACCTACTAACAACCATGTGAGCGCACCATTTTGGAAGAGGACCTTCCAGCCCCAGAGAGGCCCTCAAATGACCATAGCCCTCCCTAGCTTTGCAACTACAACCTCATGAGAGATCCTTGTTCAAAAGTGTCCACCTGAGACACTTAAATTCCTGACCCTCAGGAACTGTGTAAGATAACATATATGTATTGTCTTAGGCCACTAAGTTTTGGAGTATTTTGTAATATAACTATAAATAACTAATACACTTGCTATAAATAGAAAATTAAACTAATGCTATGATAAGGACCCAAATATGATCCCCAATAACATAACAAACAACAACAACAAAAGAACTAATGCTATGAAATTCTACTTGTGGGTAGCAGGTAGCTCCCTCGTAGAGAGTTTAAGCCTAAAATCTGTTATATGTTGGTTAAAGGGGGACATTAATAAGTATTAGGGTCCAAGATTAATTCCAAACACAGATCTGTTCTCAATGTAATCAGGAAGAATAAAAAAAATGGAAAGGGCTATCTCTCTATCTGTTCCAGCTATTTAATGCCATATCTTGCATTTTGTAACATTATTCCAGGGACCACCAGTTGCATGAGTCCCATAGTTTCCACATGCCAATGTTGGAAACACCGAAATATGGTGTTAGGGACCAGTTTGGACAATCTGTAGTGAGTGACTCTGGCACGTGAATTCAGGCCTGTGGACCTCAACCCCCTTCTCTGTACAAAGACCGAATCAGGTGATGCCTTGAGGTACCTTCCAATCCCTATAATTCAGAATTCCAGCTCCAATCCAAGACATAAATAATACCATATTCAGCAGACTACCAGAGGACAAACCTGGTAACTTGCAGAAAGCCATCTGTAAAACTTCTACTTATGCACACACAGCTCAAAATATCTTAATATGTGTTTTAAAGTGTCAGACTGGTTTACTCAAGATTTGAAAAATAAATTTAGTCACATGTTCTAATTTTAAAAAATGAAAAGCATTCTTAATGTATGCATTCAGAGAAATTCTGATCTTTGCTAAAAATAAAGCTTTTTGCCTGAGTCACATTCAAGTCATAATAACTATATACCAAGGAGCAGAAGCTTGAAAAGGGTGAGGTCTAGTTTCATTCCAGATGCGCATTTTTCCCTGAGTATCAAAGTCACAAAGTCTCTGTGTGAGAGTCAAGGAGGCTCTGTGCCAATCTGAACATTTGCTTTGACCTACAGAAAGTGAACCTGCTGGACCTGAAATTCTGAGAAGGCTGAGCTAATTTTCCAAAGCAGTTTAATGTTTTAATGACCATAAATTGACTCTAATCTACCTATGAACAGATGTGTAATCATAGCGACAGTTCACTCCGGTATTATTTTTATCATACATTCGTTTTACTCTGTCTCACAGCCAAGACAAAGGCAATGAGGTATTTCCTACAGAGTCGACTTGTCGTCCCTCCTTCAACCTAACATTTCCTGCTTAGCATCCATTTCAGAGGTTAGCAGTACTGCAAGGTTATTTCCTCGATTGGCTGCTTTACTGCAAAAAGGAAACACATTTTGTTCATGAAGTCCTCTGATAAAACCATGTTTGAGGATTATGTGCTTATTTTTAAAACAAGTTCAAATTTTGATTTGAATGCTCTGTATTGAGACTGATACGTAAATAATCTAATGTGGCTCGATTTAAGAGTAGAATTTATAGAATGTCATTCAGTAATTCTAATTTAAATTTATTTAAAACATGAGGAGACAAGGGAAGTAAGAGCCACAATGAAGCCCAAGAGAAAGGGGACAGAGTAAGAACAATAGAATTGGACAAATAGACATAAGGAGCTAAATAGGGAATAAAGAGAGAGAAGAAAAGGGAGGGGAAAAAAGCAAATGTCTCACTGTCCTTACCTCTTCAGCTCCTCCCAATCTTTTTTTGTATCACTCTGCCTTCCATATAGCAGCGTTTTTATGGCCAGCAAAGGTTTTGCATACTAAGAAACCATCCAATTCTGGCCTCACCTGCTCCTCACAGTCTGCTCAAGGTCACATAGCTACTCACTGCCAGGTCTGAGCTGTGCCTGTCCTTCCTCCCTCTGTCCACACATCCTAATGGGCACTCAGGTCCTGCTGAAACTGTGGGAGGAGCTCCACGTGCTTCTTCAGACAATCGCACAATTGTCCTGCCCCTTCTTAAGAGGTGAAAAAAAAAAATACCCACATGCTAGCAAGTTTACCAAAGGCCAGAAATCACACCAAAGACTTGCGTATTCCTACTCTCCTAGAAGTGGCACAAACTATTGTAACTGTTCTTCACATTTTATGAAAAGTCACAGCCACACAGGCAGCCATACTCTGCTCATACATCTCAAAGGAGTACATGGTTACTTGGTATCGTGCCTTCAGGGAAGTTAAGATTTGGATATAAATGGAGCAGAATAATGTATTGAAATATTAATTTGCATTTGCCTCCTCTATATTTCTGTCCTATTTCTTATTGGCAAACAACATTGTCATTCCTTACCTTGGGAATTTGGGAAAGGTAGAAATTCTAGAGCTTCAATTCTTCTTGTGTTTTATAGGACCAGACCTGTTGCTGGCATTATGTTAAATGCTAAGTTAAGGAAGAAGTGAGGAGAAAAGAGAGTCCCTTGATCATAGATAGTCTGGACAAACAGGTGTTTGGGTTTCTCCCTGGAAAGGAAGAAATGAGGGACTGCTCCAGGGTCCTGGAGCTGAGTGCAGAGGAGAACAGAGCTGAGAGGGCACAGCCAGGTGGTACAGAGGGGACTCTGGCCATGTCAGAGGGGTCGGTGCCCCAAGACCTAGAAGGAACTCTGTGACTAGCACAATGGACATTTGAGTGGGACTGATAATTGGTGAGTCTAAGGGGGCTCTCTACAGTCTCTTGCCATTTCAGTTCTAGTAAGAGGGCTATTGTGCACTGCTCTGTAGATAGTGTTCCACCAAACGATGCCTAGCACAGGGCAAGCAGTAGCCTAGACAGTGGTGCAGATGAGCAGCCACCAGCAAGGAGGGTACCTCTACCCAAGACAACAGATATGCTGTATGACCCAGGAATGGCCCTGCAGGCCCCTGCCCATCTATGGGCTTTTTCTCATCCCTGAAGACAGAGCATCTCTAATGAGTATGAAGAAATACTGATCACTAGAGTAGTGTAGGGAGCTTGCAGACACAGGTAGCATAAACAGAAAAAGGAAATGGAATATCAAATATACACCAGTATCCATAGGCAAATATTCATTCTCTCTGCAGAAAAAACTTGTGAAATGGGTTTACTGATGTATCATTAGTTCTAACTCTTAGCGAAGGTCAGCAGGAGACACAGATTAGACCTGAGTCCACCTGGGTAAACCTGAGGCCATCAGATCCACCATGGAGAATCTGTAGCTGGGATTAGGGTGGAAGGACATCTCTCATGAAAGCTGTTCTTTGTCAGAAGGCGCCACTTTCCATTGTCCTGAGGCACACATGGGCCACTGTTCATCTGTGGATCCCATAACGGATGTCATTCCTGTTTGAACAGCAGCAAGACCTCTGGTCTTTGACCCATACAAATCTCAATTAGCCAAAATTATTCAGCTGTGTAGAAGCTCTGTCTTCCTTCAAACACCTAATTGTGCAAAAGCCACATTCCTTGGAGCCGCAGCCCCCACCTCCATGACCAGACACTCCCAGCCTCAGCCTCTCCCCAAGGGTTTCTGTATAGTTTTGCTTCTTTGCTTCTTCTCTTAATGAACTGTGCCAATCATTAAGGAAATTTCACTACAGCATTATTACTCTTGATGATCCTTCACTCATTAGCCAGTGAGCTAAACAAATGTCCCCATTTACAGCTGCTTGCAACTCCAAGTCCAGCCAGGAACTGCAAGATCCGTCAGCCTTTCCATCTACCCTGCTGAGAACACACAGGCAGGCAAATCCTCAAGAAACATAAAAGGATAATAATATGGTACCAAGTGACAGAAAGCAAACCTGCAAGCCAGTTTTTATACATCCGTTTCCTCACTCTGGGTCTCTCTTCCTTAACCTCTATGGAATCAGCAATTAAGGGGAGTCACATAATCTAGAGATTCATTTAGATTCCCCGATGCTGAACTCTTTAAAATATACACATGCTGCTTTTGTTGATGCAATTATATATCCCTTTTAGGTCATGTCTGTTTCAATTTTGGCAGGAGACTGAACATGATATAACAACCAAACTGAGATCTTATTACTGTACTTGTCCCAATAAGACACTAATTATCCTTAGAGCTGTGTGCTATGACCCCATCGATAATACTAAGGCAAAGATCCAGGATGCTCCAAGCATCCATCCCCCAAAAAGGAAAAGCTAGTCACACCCTGCCTGACTACACCATTCAGAAAGAATCTGTGACCAGATAATGTCCAAATTTTCACATTTCATCTCAGGTTTTTGAGAAAAAAATGCATTTTAAAATCCTTTATTATCTTCATAACAACAAATCTTAAGCAGATGTGAAAGACAATTTATTTTTTCATTCTGCCCCTTAAGTCACTTCTCTTGCTTCATATTGAACCATGTCAGACTCACGAAGTCCCCACTGAACAAGTAGAAGTGGAATCGCATTAGGCAAATGGAAACAGCAAATGCTAGTTCTCCAAATTTATATTGGGTCACTTTGGCTTGATTTTTCTGTCTCTTTATGTAACTAAAGCAAACAAAACCCTTCTTTTGTTTTCTCCTTTCTCTAGTGCTACTATTTTACTGTGTTCAAAGAAACCTTCAGATAGTTCACCTATGCTGTGGAGATTGAGACTTAGGCCACTGTACCATTGGAGTCAATCCCCAACCCTCTGCTTCTGCCCTTTTGCCCAGTTAACTCCCTTCTGGAGATGGGCCTGGAGCCAAACTAGAAAAGTGAGATAGCAATGTGGTGCCTCTGGATAAAATTCCCTTCATGCTTTGGCCTTTCTATTTTTTCAAATCTTTTTCTAGAACCTGGTGGACCAGGAGCAAGCATGCGGGAGTGGTTGGAAAAGCAGAATTCTAGGCCCCAACTGAGGCCTACAAGTCAGAAATGTATGTGCATGAAAGTTTACAAAACACAGGGCTAGAACACAGCTAAATTAAAAACAAATACTCGCTGCCTGCGCGGGAGCTCCCGGCCTGCGCGACAACAGACCCAGGAAGGACCCAAGGACCCCAGAATCTAGAACACAGCTAAATTAAAAACAAATACTAGCCCCAGGTCTCTAGCAAAATAAAATGTATGAAAAGGAAGAAGTGATGGGCAACATAAACCCATAGAGTATGTATTAAAGAACAGGTTAGGGGGAGAGGAGATGTCAAAACATAGTATTCATCTACCAAGTGGGACATCAGCTACCTTTTCAGATCAGAGATACCCCTTTTGCTTTTCAGCTGGCAGATACAGTGTGCACCCAACCAATTTACTTACCTTTCTCTTGTCATCAAAAGTCCACAGGAACTTCCAGCCAGCCTCCTGCCTGCTGCCACTTCATGAAGACTTCTAACAAGCCACTTGTGGGTCTGTCTTCCTAACCCATTTCTGACTTTTATCATCACACAGTCTGTTTGTAGGTCTAAAGTGGTTGCCTGTTACATATAACAGATTGAAATCATGTTTATTCCCACTTTTTCTGGAAACTCCATTTCATCAACGAAATAGGATTTTTAACAAAGGTGCAAAACAAACAAAAATAAGCTGGAAAGACAACATCAGAATGAGAAACACAGTCTCTAAGTTTTGGAAGAAAGAAGATAGAAACCAGAGGGAAAGTAATCATGTTAAGAGGTCAAAGAAAACTGCAGTGTATTGCCTTCAGAGAGTCAGGGGACATCAGATGCCACATTAGTCTGGAGAAGGGTGGGCTAAAAACTGTAACCATGAATAAGTCTGTACATGATAGAGTCACCAGACCTCAGGTCCCCACCTGAACTCTGTGCAGCCCAGCGAAGACATACACACCAAAACATGGGGAGGTAAGGGCCTGTTCTTTGAGAAGTTGTGCCACAGCCATTATTGATGCAAGTTCTCCAGGTGTGACAGAGTGCAGGACTGAGGTGCATGTCTAGAACAATGAGACTGAGTTAAACTTGTAAAGTGAGGCCTTCAACTTCCTATTTGCAGAAAGCATAAAGCTAAGCCTTGAACCACCAGAAAGGAGATTACAGGATTCTTGTCTGGAGAAGCTGGTCAGTTTCAAACAAATAATAACAAAGCTCCAGCTGACTAACCAAAGGGCAGAC
This sequence comes from Fukomys damarensis, assembly GCF_012274545.1. NCBI lineage: Eukaryota > Metazoa > Chordata > Mammalia > Rodentia > Bathyergidae > Fukomys > Fukomys damarensis. The sequence continues at coordinate 3,749,340 of NW_022900925.1, forward strand.
TGCAGCCTATAACATCCTGTGAAACCCACCAGTAAATCAAAAAAGAGCACCAGTGAGTTTTTACTGCCTTGTGCTCAGATTGAAATTGACAAATCAGGCTCATTTTGGATTTAAGAAAGCTGCATATCAAAGACAAAGAACAACATGATCCCAACAATGAATGTAACTGTACTGTATCCCTAAATGTACCAATAAACTCAATTAAAAAAAAAAAAAGACAAAGAACAAAACAAGAAATAGTTTTTAGAAATAAAAAAAAATGTTTTCTATAACAATACAGGAAGCAAAAAACAGTATAGGAAGCAAAAGAAAACTTACTACAAAAAAAAAAAAACATGAGAAAACTCTCAAAAATAAAATTGCCTCCATTAAACAAAACTAAGAATAGGAATGAAACAGAAATAACTAGAGAATAAGGCAGTATAAAAATTTAAAACATAAGACAAAACTTTAAATGAAACATAAGAAAGAAATGTTTAAAATATAAATTAAAGATTCAATACAAGGAGTCAACATCTTAACATAAGGAACTCAAGAAAAAATGAATGCAAGAAGCAATATAAGGTCCCAAAAATATAAGGTCCCAAAGAATATAAGGTCCCAAAAAATATAGAAAATTTCTGGAACTAGAGGACACAAGTTCTCAGATCAAGAAGGATCCACCAAGCAGCCAGCGCCATGAATGAAGAAAGCAACAAACTCAGAGAAGAGAGCAATGAAAATATTTTGAAAGCTTACCAGGAATGGAAGACAGTGAACAAAAAGCCACATCTTAAGACACTTCCTGGGAACAAGCCCTGGAATGCTGTCTGTGTCCGCGTGTGATACTCAAGAGATTTCCACTGAATGAATGAAGTACAAGAAAAAGAGGGTAGATCAGCCACATTCTGTAGCACCTCCATATCTCTTGAAAAAAGAAGAAAGGAGCACCATCAGAGCCTCGCCCAGCTCCATCGGCCCTCCTGCAATGGTGGATTTCTGTTTGGCCTATTTCTTAACCCCCAGCTGGCTGCTACCTCTAGGGTATTAATGAGGGTGTGGTGAAGCCTTCTACCATGTTCTCAGGGATTTTCCAAACTTCTCAAACCCTGTGTTGGAGAAATTCTTCAGTGTTTAATCATGAGGATGGCTAGTTCTCTAGCTTTCTACGTGTGTGTGTGTGTGTGTGTGTGTGTGTGTGTGTGTGTTTAAATCCCCATTTATAGTAGTCTTTTGGTTATTTCTTTTAAAATTTAAAAGCTAAACGTGAAGTTAGGAGCATTCATTAGTATCACTACTAAGGTCTGGAAGACTCGTGACTGATCTTCCCATTCTCTTTAGTTAATTATATGCACTGTGGTGTTAGACAAAATCATGTTGGAGTCTAATCTCCCCCACCAGGTAACCCTGGTAAATTCCTCAACTTCCTGCACCTCAGTTTCTTCATCTATAAAATTGGAGGCATCATAATAACAGCCTCACAAAGTTGTGGTCAGACCTAAGAGAGAATGTGCCTAAAGCATATAATATTAAAAAGCATAACTTTTAAAATGTCATTTCATAAAAAGAGAAGCATGTGTCAAGCATTCAATAGCCACTGGAATCAAGAGTGGTATAATGTGCCTGATTTTCTCACATGGTCATGCCCATTTCTGCTCAGGCAGATGTCCCTATCAGCCCTTATTTCCAGGCTCCATGGAGAATCTCCCTGTGAAAATGAATCCCACCTTCTCGTGGGCTACTTTCCAGTCTGCAGGATCTGTCTCCACAATCAAAATTTGTCATCCCAGGATACCTAAGGCACAATTGCAAATGTCCCCACTCTGCAATGAAATACAGCATTGGTGAATACTGCAGCTCAGGGGTGAAGAGGCTGGTAAGTGACCAAAAAGAAAGAAGCAAAAGATGTCACATGCCCAAGAACCAATGTCAAAGCAAGCATGAAAACGAAGGGTCTCAGACTTTCCACACTTCAGGCTCTGGCAGAAAGAGGATCCAATATTTTCCTCCATCAAAGGATGATGATAATAGTAATCACAATGCTTTTCATCACTCTTTACCATTTTCAAAGTGTATTCTCCTTAGTGACTCCTTACAAACAACTGAGAAGTGATTTGGGCAGGTGTTATGTATTCATTTAACAGGTGAGAGACTAAGGCTAGGAAGGTACAGTTAACTTGCTTACGATCCTCTGGCCACAGCAGAGTAGTTACTGACTGCAAGAGGCCTTGATGCACACTCTGGGGTTCTTTTGTGATGCTCCCTTAAAGGCAGGTGGATGCACCCTCGATGTAGAACACAGCAGAAGCAGGGATGGAAACGCAGTGCTGAGATGCTGTTCTGTTTTGTAGTCCACTGAGAGAGGAATACTTTCTTCAGCTTGTCCTGGTGGACAAGGGATATGAGGATTTGGTGGGGGATGCTGCACAGTGGGTGCCTAAGCAATTGTTCCTGGGGGTGGGGGCACCTAGGGCCAAAAGGCACCTGCCTTGCTAGAGTAGCCTAAGTTTGAATGCCTCTAAAATTATCAAGGTGGACTCAATCACCTCTATCCATATGGAACTCGTTGTCCTAGGAGCCCCTCCAAGTCAAGTATTAATAGGTTAAAGAAGTCTTTGAATGATGATATGGGCAATTAATCCAAATTGGATTTTAAGAAGGAATATTGGCTATCAAGAGTCTTCCCCTGTGTGTTTGGGGATAATGTTGAGAGAATGAACTTCAGAAACTAATACTCACATAGCTTGATATGAGCTGATCCATGGAGTGATTTGGTGTGCTCATATGCAGACAGTTTTGTGGTTTTGATAAACAGTCCCCCAGAGAACAACTAAAACCTCTCTGGCATTTTGACAGGGTTAATGTCAACAAGATAATCTAAGTAATATGCCTTCTTTTCTTGCCTTCTTAATTTTGAGCCTTACAGCCTTTGGTATTGATTCATTTCTGAGTAATTTTTTTTTAAAGAGACAAATACAAAAATATTGGTTCCATGTGTCGTGTTTTCCAGTATGTTGTGCTAACCCCTGTAGCCTTATGGTTTGGATCCTATTGAAGATCTTCACCTTTGGCAAGGACAGTTTTGTTTTTTGGAAATAAGCTAGTGTAAATTCCTTTGCCCTAGGGAAATTCTTATGTATTTCGTTTTTCTTTCTTTTTTTGAGCAAAGAACAATGGGAAAGAGAGAATTTAAAAAGACATTATAAAGTTTGCAGGAAATGAACCAATAGAAACAATAAATAAAATGGAAGAAACAATGGGAGGCAAATAGAGATGGTGGAGAGTCCAGGAGAAGAATCTGCTCACCAAACAGATGTGAGTATAAGATAAAAATTTCAAGAAAGAAGCTTTAAAAAGACCTGGGAGAACAGAATAGAGATAAATAATAGCTTACCTTGGAGAAGAAAAGGATCAAAACTTGAAGTTTAAAATGAGTCATTCAAGAAGGCAACCCTGAGACCCCGAGATAGGGGCTCTAAGTATAACTAAAGAAGAAACTACAAGAGGATTATGAAAAGGGGAATCCTAAAAGTTGAGGTATTTCTGAGAAGTCTCTAGAAGCCCCATCCTAGATAAAAGTATGCAGCAATCAAACATGGAAGTGATTCGACTCCCTCTTACCCAGCACCCCCTCCTTAACTATCTTGCACATTCTTATTCTTAAATTATCTCTCTATTAAGTATCTGACACATACCACACAGGCTTCCTGGATGGCCACAGTGTAACATAAACAGTGGTGTGGAAGGCACTCATGATAAAACACGGTTCTAATCACCAAAGGCTTTCATGGTCTGTGATACTTGTTATCAGCAGCCACTAAGCCATGCCTGGCCCAGTTAATCCTTCCTTTGACATGAGCAGAGTTTCCCAAGTGAAAGCTGTAAATCTCTGCCATTCCTCCTCCAGACTTCCAGCTCATTAGAGCAGTCAGAGACACACTGGACGTATAATAACAGATCATTAGACACATCGTACCACAAGAGCCAGTGCTGCCTAACCACACCCTGGGGGTGGATGAGTTGTGCTTCCAAGGATCCCAGGACCAGAGGTATTCAATGGGATGCTGGACCATAGAGCTCTGACAGATGAAGGATGGATGGAACTCTGCATGACCTGGAGATATTCTGAGGGCTACATAGTCCATCCGCCCTCTTTCTTGCTGGAAAGGGGCCAGGAAACAAGACATCTTTCCCCAGTGAGGAGGAGGAAGGAGTCTCTAGGAAATTGATTCTAAATCTCCAAAGTGGAAGAAGACAAAATTCCTTGTAATCCGTTGATAGAAGTGCTCTGTCACTGCCTGTTTCACACTATAACCCCCAGACACCCAGGATGGAAAGGTTAGAGTTCTCTCTTACTGTCTCCCAAGGCTCCTTCTCCTTTACCAATACCTTCCAGCTCTTATCCAGGAAGATTTTCCTCATTCTCCATTCCTAATGTCTCAGCCGCAGTTCAAGCTCTTTATTTTTGTTTGGAATTACCACCACTGCTTTGCAGCTGGTCTCCCTTCCCGTGATGCATTTTATGACCCTTCAACCACTGCGCTGCTGAATTTCTATGGCAGAGTTTTCTTCCCTCCTCAAGTAACCTGTGATGGCCCCTGTGTGCCTGTTATTAAAACATAAACTCTTTGTCTGCACGACCTGGCCCCAAGTCAGCTTTCCACCGTGTGGCTCGTGGCTGTCCTCGGACACAATCCAGTCTGCGCTGAACATTCTTCTCAGTACCCAGCACACATCTAGGGCTTCCTGCCTCTGGGCCTCTGCCTTCTTCATTTTGCATCTGGAGCTATTTGTCCAAGATGGTGGCTGCACTGTTCAAAAGCTAATGAGCACTTGAAATGTTCGTCCCAAATGATACTAGTAATTCAAAGAAAGCTACATACAAGATGCCAAAGATTTATTTGGAAAAAATGCAAAATATCACATTTATAAGTCTGCGTATTTATTATATGCTAAATTGAGATACACCATACAATTTTGAAAGTATGATACAAAACAAATGTGAAAATACCTCATTCATGATTTTGTATGGTTTGTATTTTGAACTGATAATGTTTTAGATATATTAAGCTAAAGAAAGCATATAATTAAATTTAATTTTTCGTGTTTCCTTTTACTTTTGAATTGGCAACTTTTGAAGCTTTAAAATTCTTACTCTCATGCATAGTTCACAGTTTATTTCTACTTGACAGTGCTGATCTAGAAGACCCTTTCCAGCTCCATGTGTCCAACCCTAACCATCCTTCCAAGCCCAGACTGCATCTGCTATCCACTAAGCCTTACACAGGAGCCAGCACTAATCTTTCTTACCTCAGACATTCTGTAAGGCTTACATTTTATCTTATCAATCCCTGCCCTATAAATTATAATTCTTTCTGTTCATGTCTTCCCGGGATATACCACAAGCCCCTCGGAAGCAGGAGCCATCTCTGACTCATGTTCCAGTTTCAGTGTTGCATGGCAGTGCTCCCACGGCAGATGGGCTGGCTCTGTCTAGGGTACAGATTTCATGATTTGCCAGCTGTGTGATATTGGCTAAATTATTTAACCTCTGTGGACCTGGACTCCACATTATAAAGTGAGGATAGTAGCCACTCCTATTTTGTAGAGTATGGTTAGAATTAAAGAGAATGATATAGTAGAACAGATTAAGCATAGTATCTGGCATAGGAAATGATAGCAATGATTATTCTGACCTATGACCATATCATATAAATATTGTGTGTGTGTGTGTGTGTGTGTGTGTGTGTGTGTGTATATGTGTCTGCGCATGCGTGCACAGAAAGGAAAAAAGGCCAACAGGCTGGAAATTGATAGAAACATTGATTCTACGATATTTAGCCTCAACTTCAGAGGGTGGCAGGCTGGAAATTCAGGCAGGCTTTCTATGTGGCAGTCCTGAGGCAAATTTCTTCTTCTTCAGGAATCCTCAGCTCTTTGCTCTTATGGCCTTCAGCTGATTGGATGAGGCCCACCCATATTGTGGAGAGCAGACTGCTTAGCTCAAAGTTAACTGATTTAAATGTTAATCACACCTAAATAGTATCTTTACCATAACATCTTGACTGGTATTTGAGCAAAACAACTGGGCACCATTGCCTCACAAAACTGACACATATGATCATCTCACCTGTAATAAACTGTATACTATGTTTCTTGAAGTTGTTAACAAGGGATTGTTGATTGTTCTTTTTGCACCTACAATATTTAAATGGGAGAATTAAGCCGATTAACTGCTCCTTCTCAGTTCTTGGATAACCTGCAGTAGGTCAGTCAGTCAACAAACACTGCGTTTACTGAATACCTACGACACCATCTGTTTAAAGTAATGGAAACAAAGGGGCAAACAGCCAGAGACTTGATGTCAAGTAGATCACGTTCTAGCAGAGGGAGGCAGACAAAGAGGATGTAAACAGGCAAACAAAATGCTTTTAGATAATCACAAAGAGTGAAGCAGATTTGGGGAGTGACTCAAGAGGTGGCCGCTTTATTAAAGCCTCTGAGGTATTTGTATCGAGTCCTGCATGCATTCAGAGGGACAGTGCAAAGTTGAAACCAAGAGCTCCACAAGACAGGGATGTCCTGAAGTACTTTGTGCTCGGGAGCTGTGTCATGACATCCCACAGTTGTCACGATGCTCCACTGGCTTAAGATGCTTCTCAGTGTCAAATGCTGAGACTGCAAATTCTTCCAAAGCTGTAGGCAAACTGGAATTTACTCCTCCATGCACATATAAGTGTATAAACACAAATTCACACTCTTCCTCTCTCCTTGTCCTCAATATGAGCTTCTCAGTGTAAATAACGGATTCCTTTCCAGATGATGAGCCAATAGTGAACCCAGCTGACACTACCCCAGTGAGAGGCAGGCTGTCTTCATAAGACAAAACCGAAGTTCTACGTTTCTCCCCAGGTGTATGTCAGGCTGGAGGGAGGACTAGGGAAAGATACTCAGCCTTTCTAGTCTGTGACCAGTTTGTTGTCTAATCTACAGCCTAATCCATTTTCCCTAATATTTAATCATCAATAACAAATAAACAGGATGACATTCATGGATCCACCAGTCTTCACAGCAGACTGTCTGCCAAATCAGGCCCCACTTGGATTCACGAAGGTCCTCTGACTTCCTGCACAAGTGAAGAAACCCAAGAAGCTTCCACTTAAAAAACCCAAAGAGGATGAAGAAAGAGGGATGAGCACAGAGCAGGTAAGGAAGAGACAAGGACTGAGGCCAGTGAGTGCCCCCCAAGAATGAATGGCCTAACTTATTCCCCTATGAGGCTCTATTGCCTTTTTGCTTGCAATATTTCAAAGAGCTTACCAGAATCTAGATTCAATTCCATGATTCTCTACCACAGAGTAAAGGACAGATGGAAGTACGATCTTGGAGCCTGGCTCCCACATCCAACACCCTGACATTCGGCCACTTTTCATCTCAAGGTTGAATTTTCATCCTGATGTTGAGGGTACAGAGCCCTACAATGTGGGGTGCCTGAATTTCTGATTTCTTGTTTTCTACATAATTAGTCTCAATTATGGAGAGAGAAGACTCTCTGCTGAGGAAAAAGAAAAAATGCAAACAATGTGGAAATGGAAACTTGGAATTCTGAGTTTTAACTATACAATAGACAATCTACTTCACTCCCATTTTATTCTCACAGCTACTGTTAGGATAAATGCTGCTAAGAGAGGCAAAGTAACTCTATTAGTATGGATTCTTTCCATTGAAAATGATAGAATCTCAACTTAAATGAACTAAACCCTTAAAATGAATATATTGCCTCAAAAACTGAAAAGTCCAAAATTGGACTGAAAAATCAGGCCAGACTGATGTGGTCTTTTAAAGGACAACTCTAGAAATTTTTGAACTTCTGGGTTTTTTTGTTTGTTTGTTTTTTCTGGTACCAGGAATCAAACTCAGGAGTGGTGGAACCACTAAGCTAAATCCCCGGTGCTGAACTTCTATGTTTTGACCAGGTTTCCCTTTTTGTTGGTCAGGGGGTGGGGTCAAAGGGTTTAGCCCAGTAGTAGCCCACTTACAGGGCATCCGCAAGGCCCTGCACTGAAAAAGAAAAGGCTGTCTGTTTAGTAACAAAAACTTTTAGAAAATCTCTCCAAAAACAGTGACGGAAAAGGCCACTGGTAAGCCTAGTTTTTGCTGCCCAAACAGCTAACAGTTAACACAAAAATCTAACCTATCCGCAAAAGTTTTTGCCAGCTGACTCTTTTATCAGCCAGAACCAGATCACATGACCATTCTGGAGCAGGAGGATAGGGTCAGCCTCCCTCAACCACACGGCCTGAGGACAGGAAAAGCACTACCTTCAAAAGATTTTGATAGATTTAAGGGTGCCCATCTTCCTTCTCAAGGCAGAAAGACTTACTGGAGAATTGATCCCATACCAGAAACTACAGAAAAGTCTATGGCTATTATTTTCAGACACTTCACATTATGCATTTTGTAAACCCTAAATTCTTCCATTCTGGTCTCTCTGTTGGACACATACTCTCTTAGTTTGCTGTTACCCTCCTGTTGGCATACGTCTCCATTCTAAAAATCACTACCAGTACAAAGCAGAGGATTTTAAAGGCTGGCTTCTGGGGAGGGACTGAAGGGCTGGGGAGGGGTAGCGTGAAGGGGGTTGTTTTTTATAGATCCTAAACTCAAGGGCTCATGTTCAAAATTCTTTTATACCATTTCCAAATGTTTGTTCTGCAAACTATTATTTGATTATGATGCAAAGTAAAGACAAGTTTCCATGATCAAATAGGGCTTGAAAACATCGTACAGGACATCCTCCCTCACAGAGTCACAATAGTCATTAATTCTCCAAAAGCTGTGAGAAGCTCTTAGAAGAGCTACCATTTTAACTCTTAAATGCAACCTGTATCAAACTGTCCTATCTTCAAAATATTTTTATTGATCTCACATATTAACATCTCCAGAACACAACACATGGGTGAGAAATGCAGGTCTAAGGAGTCATTATAAAAGCTACAGGCTCCTATTTTTCCAAATTCTCAATGAAGTTTAAGGGTAAAATAAAGCTCTTTCATAGATTTCAATTCTCAAAAAAAAAAGTGTATATATATATATATATATATCTCCCACATGCTGTTTCTCAGGAAACTACTGGAGGACACCCAAACATAGTATCAAAAGAAGAAAGTATGAATACAGGAAGTAGTGTATTAAACTCAGAAAAGGGAAGAAGGGAATCTTCAGGGTAACAGAGAAGGAACACCTCAGGAGGACAGCCAGCTATTAGCATGAAAGGCATCCATCAGTATCAAAAGGAAAGTATGAATACAGGAAGTAGTGTATTAAACTCAGAAAAGGGAAGAAGGGAATCTTCAGGGTAACAGAGAAGGAACACCTCAGGAGGACAGCCAGCTATTAGCATGAAAGGCATCCATCCCAAACAGGGACCTTACCTCAAAACTTTTAAAAAATGGTCTGGAGATGTTTCCAGTTCCTCTAGCCACTAAAAATGAGTTCAGTCCCCAGTACTGCTAAGAAATATATATTGTACCACAGGGCCCTTTCACCACACATGCACCAACTAATTCCACTGAAAACTTCTTGAATATTTATGAACCAAAAAACACAGGATAGTAAGTATGGAATAGAGTCCTAGAATTCAAGGATATTTTGTGGATCCTCCTTTACTGAAATACCTGTAAAAATAAGACAAGGCCTCTTTTCTGATTATAAAGAAGTAAAAAAAGCAATATATTCCCATTGTGAGAGATACAGATGATATAAAGTGCAATAAAAAATAAAATGTCGTCTCCACTGAGGACCTCAACTCCAGTAATAGAGCATAAGGTCGTCTGCAACAGTTCTCCACCTGTGGACATCTACAAAAGGAAGACACAAATGAGAAGATCCTCTGGAAGCCACTGGAGAAAAGATAGGAAAGCCTTACTGGCCAGGATCCAAGGGGAAGGCAGAAATCCAGATGTGATGTTGCTTGTGTGGATTTACTTCCTGGTGCAGGCATTGGTGATTCTAGGCAAGAAAGAATATCCATTTTAAAAATTATTTATTAACATGAATTACACCTGTTAATCAGGCTCAGCACAGTATTTCCATCTATGCCCTGATAAAACCCAACCATCCTCCCTCTCTCTTTCTCCCTCCTCCACCTACTCACGTTCCCAGGCTCCTGGGGTCACCGTTCTACTTTCAGGTTTCATATTCCCATATGAAACATAATATATATCTTTTCTTTCTGTGTCAGGCTTATCTCATTGAACAAAATGTCCTCCAATTCTATCGACCTCACTGTGAATGATAGGATTTTGTTCTTCTTTATGGTTGAAGTGTGTGTTGTGTGTGTTGTGTCATTCATCTGTTGATAGGCACATAGGCTGATTCCGCATCTTAGCTGTTGTGAATAGCTTTGCAGTAAGGATAGACGTGTGGATAGCTCTTTGGTATACTGATTTGATTTCCTTTAGGTATATGAGGACAAGGGGGTGCTGGATAATATGGTGGGTCTTGTTTTAGTTTTTTGAGGTACCCCATGCTGTTTTCCATAATGGTTATACTAATTTACATTCCCACAAAGAGTGTATAAGATTCCCTTCTTATCCACATCCTTGCCAGCACTTCTTATTTTTTTATGATAGCCATTCTAACAAAGATGAGATGGAATCTCATTGTGTAGTGGTTTGATTTGCATTTTCCTGATGGCCTCTTTCATGTATTGGTTGATGGTTTGTATTTCTTCTCTCAAGCATGTCTATTCAGATGGTTTGCCAATTTTAAAACTGGATTATCTGCTTTTTTATTTTGAAGGGGTTTTGTTAAGTTCCATATATATTCTACATATTAAGCATCTGTCAGATGAATAGGCAGCAAATATATTCTCCCATTCTGCAGGCTTTTTTCTTCACTCAGAACAGCATGCAATTTAAAACTTGTGAGTTGTTTATTTCCATCTCATAGTCTCTCACCTGAGTTGCCTGTGAATAACTAAAATCGTGGAAAGCGAAACTATGGACAAGGGAAGACCACTGGACTTCCTATTCCACCAAGTTCATGTTGAAAGTGAATTAAGTACAGGCCTAGAGTAATGTCTTAAATTCTTGCAATAAAAATGTGGCTGAACTTGCGAGTACAAGATGGTAAACTAAGAACGCGTATTTGCCTCTCTTCCCTTCTGAAACCTAGTAGGAATGAAGGGCCTTTGTCTGTTGCTTTAAAATCACAACCACATAACAGAATAAGGGACATCAGTAGGTGAAGGATTTGAACCAATTTTTAAATAATGAAAAGTAGACAGAATCTGAAGAGCATGTGGCAAAACGTTAATGTATTAAATCTGTGTGGTGGGTACCCAGATGTCCTAATAATTTTTGGATATTTAAAACATTCATAATTACAAAATATTAAAATTAAATCAAAAGCAGATGGAAGTGTACCAATGCATGAATGAAAGAAGATGGTTTCACAGCCCACAGTACAGACATAGGAGTTCTACCAGCCTGTGGGAGTGGGAGGCCTCAAGAAGACAATGAGCAGATTGAGGAGTTGACATAAGGTCTACACTAACAGTACATACTCCTCCTTCTTCATTTTCCGGAAGAATAGCAAATACTCAACATTAACTCATAGGCTATTTCATGCCTAAAATATTTCATGATTTTCCTCTAAACATTAAGCTAGTCCATGGTGACAATGGGGACAATTAAACTGAGTATTGGGCTTTCAGAGTATATTTTCTCAACTGTACAGAACTTCTGCCTACATACAAAAAGGAAAGGTGTAGGGAAAGTGGGAAGGGTAGTGGAAAGGTAATAAGGGAAAAGAAAAAAATATGAGCAAATGAAAAAATGGAAATAAAGTGTTTGTAAATGGGGAGGAGGGAGGGGGGGAAG